>NC_086317.1:282864325-282986825 GCF_036172605.1 Pelobates fuscus
TATTAGAATATCAGCAAATAAACATCATCAATTGGATTAATTGTTAAGTGTCGGGGTTAGTGTCTTACTTATTGGTTCAAAAAATTAAGAGGTTAGTCCCGTGCCCACCCACCAGAGGTGGGATTGTTCTGGACACGGGTGGGGATAAGGGGGTCTTGAGCGTCATTTTACACGGTCAGTGATATCAGGCCTCATGTCCAGGTGCAAGGTCTCTTATGAATAGAACATTTCATTACTACTGTGTTCTCGTGGCCTTCCAACTATACTATCTTACAAGTTTAGGTAGTAGTCAGCAACTCCTGTATCTTTGCAGGAAATACAGTCTTTGTCTACTATACTAATTGGGTTGGGAAATTCAGTCACGTAAGGTAGTTTTAAAATGAACAAGTTAAGTCATGAGGACAAAATGGAGGATTGAAGAAGTCAGGTTAGGAGGACAAAATGGAGGATTGTCACAATATAAGGTTAAAATGGAGTTAGTACAATAATTCAATACAAGTACAATAAAGATTTTTAATAATCCCACATCAGTCCCCCCTATGAAATGTTAGATTCTAAGAGATAAAACTTTATTTGTTAGTATCAGAAGACGTGTTAACCCAAAGGCACAGAAACCCCGTGGCCGCTAGCTAGGTGTTAATGCAAAGTGCAAGTCTGTCCCTAGAGCTGACCCTAATAGGCTAACTCATCCGTCAGTATGGCTCTCGAACACTTCACACCCATGGGTGTCCCATGGCAGCTAACCCACCACTTCTCCACATGGGGCCTTTACCATTCACTGACAGATGCTGTCCCTAAGCTAGTCCCTTCCTAGAATTCCTGCACTTTATCAACAAAAGGGATAGTTTGCAGAGGCAGACAGGGTGAGTTGATGTCTTGGAATTCTTGGTCATCAACTTCGAGATGGGTGAAAGTGGGTGCCGCTTGGTCAACAGTCTTCATGAGGGATTTTCTCAGACATGGGAGGATACAACAAAAGAGAAGAGCAAAGATAAAAAGGAAAATTAGTATAGCCATACCAATATGCATTAAAGCCTTTTGCCATCCTGTCATCCAACCAAACCATCTTTCCCAAGGATCTTTTATCCCAGAATTCCTTTTTAACTCTTCAGACAGGTCATTTAATTTCTCTATGGCTAATGTAACTTTACCATTAGGGCCTGTGTTTTCTGGGATATAGGTACAACATGTCATGGTGTCGGGCAAAATTTTACAAACCCCTCCTTTTTCGGCTAAGATCATATCTAGGGCCATTCTATTCTGGAAAGCCATTTGGGATGTGGCCTGCAGCTGTTCGGCCAACCCCTGGAGGGCGTCTCTGGTATAATTAACAAAACGCTGTTGATTATAATAAATGTAATTTATCCAATTTAAATTCTTGTTTGCGGTAACTATGGTAAAAATTGATTCAAATCCTGCAGCAACTTCATCCCTTGCTTTAAACTCATTGGGCACCCCCCTAGGTACTCCAATGGCATCAATATACACATGAGGATCAAAACTTCCTTTCACTGGGGCGTCACGCTTAACCTTAGTGTGCTTGGACCCATGGGTGACGAGGTGTGTGTCAGAGATGATATGTATAGGCATAATGGCTTTAGCCAGAGTACACTCCCCCCACCACTGCTTGTCCATTCTGGATCTTAGCTGTAAATCCCCACACAACCAGTAAATATCCCCTAATGACCTGGTGTGAAACTGCAACAAGTCCATAGAGACATTTCTGTAGGTAGCACAATACCCCTTAGAGAAGTTACCCAAGAATTTACCCATTCCATCGTAATTAGCATAACAAGTGTAATTACCTTTATACACGGTAATACCATCTGGGGGTTTGACATCCTGGGTTAGGAGAGGATACTCTTTTGTCCATGCAATACATATGGACCTGTTAAAATTATAGTGATAGGCAAAAAGGCTTAAAACACATTCTTCCATATCTACTGGTAGGATTAAAGGCACAGTACCCAGGTGAGGCCGGGCACCGCCACACACATAGCATGCGGTCTTATTATGCTTATTAGCATTATATTTCATCCATTCTAACCATAGATTTACATCATTAAAACCTGTTTCAGCGGCCATGGTATCTTCAAAGGTGGGGTTAGCAATGGCCATCATGTCTTGAAAGGTCTGGATATGAGGTTTTAATGGGTTAGGGACCATATGGGTGGCCCCTTGCCACTCAGAAGAGTTGCACATATCTTTGAGGTAGAAATGCCCTAATTTACGGTAGGAACCCTTTTTCCAATACATTCCCATCACATACTGGTCTGCATCCGTGGGGCTTGGATGCTCAATGTTAAGGATTAATTTCATTGGTGTACCCCCCCAGGCTTTCTCAAAGTCATTCTCTGGAGAAGGGATCTACCATGATCATCTACTTTAGATACGGCACTTTTTGGTTTGTAACCCCAGGCAGGCCCGGCATTCCATCCCGCCGCCCCCCAGTGGTCACAATTGTACCCCCATTGCTTGTCAACTACACAAACATATGGGTCTTTCGAATGAGGGATATCTCTATAGATGCTCTGGATTTGTGGTGTGGGAAATGGGCATTCTACAATATCACAGTAGTCAAAGGTATAAGTAGCCACCTGGGTGCACGATGAATTATACCAGAAGGTGTACCCACTAATATCTTTGGTAATGGCTACTTGCTGGGCCTTTATAAGGCTAATTAGGGAGAAGGTGTACCAGAGATACATGTTTGTGCGGTATTCGCTTCCTCTGGGGCAGGAGATTTCTTGCAGTGGGAAGCGTGGATCCAATTTGGCCTACCGGCCAGTTTGACGGAGGTTGCGGTAATCAGGAGAACTTGGAATGGACCGTCAAATCTTGGTTCCAGGGTACTTTTCCGCACAAACTTCTTGACCAGAACCCAATCTCCGGGGAGCAGGTTATGGGTACCTGTATCCAATTCGGGATCTGGAATTGAAGAGAAAGCTTGGGCATGTATTTTGTATAAAACACTTGCAAGTTCAGTTACATAGTCTACTAAAACATCCGATTGGAGCTGCAACTGCTGCGGATAATAACAACCTAGTCTGGGTGCTGTCCCAAATAGAACCTCATATGGGGACAGTGAATGTTTCCCTCTAGGTGTGTGCCTAACACTAAATAAAGCTATTGGTAGGCTTTCTGGCCAGGGCATCTTTGTTTCTTGTGACATTTTTAACATTCTGGTTTTTAAAGTGCCATTCATGCGCTCCACTTTACCACTACTTTGTGGGTGGTAAGGGGTGTGGAAGGCTAGAGTCACCCCTAGAGCAGTCCAAATTTCTTTAGTCACTGTTGCTGTAAAGGCTGGGCCTTGATCACTCTCAATGACTTCTGGGAGTCCGAATCTACATACAATATCTGTAAGTAGGCGCTTTGCGGTTGTTTTTGCAGTGATATTGGCCACTGGGTAGGCTTCTGGCCAGCCTGAGAACATGTCCACTATAACTAGTGCATATTCATGGGGCCCACTCTTGGGCATTTGGATGTGGTCAATTTGAATTCTCTGAAAGGGGTACATGGGCTTCGCCAGGTGTTTTGCAGGCACCTTGATTGGTTTTCCTGGATTGCATTTTGCACAAATGACACAGGCCTTGCAGAAGCTATTGATCAATGTTGTGATTCCAGGTGCTTCATAATACTTCTGTATGAGGGCGGCCATCAATTCTTTTGACAGGTGTGCAGGCCCATGTGCCCATTGGACAACTGCTGGATATAATTTTCTGGGAAGACAAAATTTGAAGTTGTTGTAATATATTCCGTCCTTATGGACAGCTCCTTTCTTTTTCCATTTCTGGATTTCTTCAGGAGTGACTGCAGCTTGCTGTTCTCGCAAAATTCGCAAATCAGTAGGAAGAGTTTGCAGAGCAAAAATAGGAACTTCTTCTTCTTCTTGTCCGGACACTTCTTCGTCCACTTCCTGTAGATCCCTGGCCGCTAGCTTAGCAGCCTGATCAGCTAAGTGGTTGCCCTTTGCTTCATCTGTATCCAATTTCCCATGGGCCTTGACTTTCAAAACGGCCACTTCTTTGGGGAGTAGGAGGGCATCCATTAGCTGATTGCAGTGCTGTGTTTGACTGGTGTACCAGCGGTGGTAAGGAATCCTCTTGTCTTCCAAATTAGGCCGAAGTCATGTGCCACACCCAGAGCATATCTTGAATCTGTATAGATGTTGGCACGTTTTCCTTCGGAAATTTTGCATGCTGAAGTCAGAGCCTGTAATTCAGCTTCTTGCGCAGACATTGCTGGTGGTAAAGATGATGATTTGATAACTTCATCTGTTGTGGTTACGGCATATCCTGTATGGTATCTTCCTTCTTCATCAGCATATCTTGAACCGTCCACAAACAGGGTAAAATCCGGATCTGGTAATGGATTCTCATGCACAGTTGGTAAGTGCACTGTTTCCATTTTCATCTGTTCGAAACAGTCATGAGGTGTTTCTGGGTCATAATCATTCTTTATGACCAGATCTTGAAATTCCTTTTCCAGGAAATGGCGTGGCCATGCTTCTAGAAGGTCAGTTGTTGGGTATTTGGCAATACCATTTTCCTGTAGCTGTTCTTCATTCATGGTGGCCCATAGTTTTGCCATGGGCCCAAGATCATTCCATGACCTTGTCTTCAACTTGGTAACAGGAATATGTGGGATAGCGGTATCCCAATGGCGGTAAAGGTAGTTAAGTTGTTGAGGTAGCTGGACCAAGACCATGCTATTGCCTTCAGAATCACAATAGAAGTCTTGAGCAGTGAGCTTCACATCAGTCCAGTGGTAAAGCTCATCTTCATAGCAAGGTTCGGGAGAAATGTTTGGTTTGTACCACATGGTACAGAAGGCGTAATCTGGGCCTTCACAGAGAGGATTCCCATTTTCTTGAAATGTCAAATGTGGGTGCATGATCTTCTTGATACACCCGCAGAGCAGGTAAATGTAGGTCTCATCCGTGATGAATCCATAGTAGATACCCCCCTCAGGGAGTGGAAGAAGAGTGGATTAAGCACTTGACATCTCTGGATGGAAATGTTGTCAGGCAAAAGAAGATGACACTGTAGGCGCAGGTGTCTGGCTGGAGACACGTGCTTGAGCTGGACTTGGTTGATGATGGCAGAAATGTCATGAGGGGCCAAAACAACCAGAGGGTGGCCAAGGACCAGGTCTGAGGTTCTTTCTATGAGCTCTCTTGCAGCAAAAACGGCCCTGAGGCAGGAAGGGGTCCCTCTGGCCACAATGTCCAGTTGACATGAGAAATATCCAATAGGCCTCTGGCGGCCTCTCAAGTCATTAGTTTGGGTGAGAACTCCTGTTGCATGGCCTTGTCTTTCAGAGACAAATAATTTGAAAGGTTTGGTGTAGTCAGGTAGGCCCAAGGCAGGAGCAGAAGCAATGGCACGTTTGAGAGCATTGAAATTGTCCAGAGCTTCATTGGTCAGACAGAATAGGTCAGACTTAAGTGCATCATAGAGAGGTTGCATAAGCAGAGAGGCTTCTGGGATCCATGCTCTGCAGTAGGAAATGAGGCCTAGGAAGGCATGGAGAGACTTTGAAGTCCTTGGAGGTGGAATGTCTAGTACAGCTCTTACCCGGTCCTGAGTAAGGTGTCTGGTGCCTTGGGATAGGCAATGTCCAAGGAAAATCACTGAAGATTGGCAGAATTGCAGCTTGATGAGTGAAGCTTTGCATCCTTGTTCTGCC
Organism: Pelobates fuscus; assembly: GCF_036172605.1. Lineage (NCBI taxonomy): Eukaryota > Metazoa > Chordata > Amphibia > Anura > Pelobatidae > Pelobates > Pelobates fuscus. The sequence continues at coordinate 282,870,017 of NC_086317.1, forward strand.
AAATAGGAAAGAAGACTAATTGAACACCTTTCAGTAGTGGGAATATCGTCTCCACAGAGCAGTAGATCATCCACATACTGGAGCAAGACAACTTCTGGGTGCTCAGCTTGCCATGGGTCAAGGATGGTACTCATGGCCTTTGCAAATTGACTTGGAGAATTTTGTGCCCCTTGGGGCATGACAGTCCAGGTATACTGTTGCATCTCATGAGTGAAAGCAAACAGGTATTGACAGGATGGGTCCAGTGGGACACTGAAAAAGGCATTGGCCAGGTCAATGACTGTGAAAAATTTTGCAGATGGTGGGACCCCAGAGAGCAGAGTATGAGGATTTGGTACAAGAGGGGTGTCCAGGACGGTAGCTTCATTAACAGCACGGAGATCCTGGACCATCCTGTACTTCTCTGGCTCACCTTTTGGAGTTTTCTTTTTCACAGGAAATAATGGGGTGTTGCATTCAGATTTACATTTTACCAGGGCACCCTTCTCTAAGAGTGCCTTGATGTGGATAGAAATGGCAGCAGACTGTGCTGGTTTTAATGGATATTGTGGCTTTCTTGGTAACTTAGCTCCTGGAATAAGCTTTACCACCACAGGGGGAACATTTAGGTGACCTATGTCCTCTGGGCCTGAGGACCATAACTTGGCGGGCACCTGTGTTTTTAATTCCTCTGGGAAATTGGACCTTAATTCTGCTGCTTCCTCACGGGGCTTTTCTAAATGCAGCATCAGAGGCAAGGAGCACAGGGCTGAGGTGTCTGATACAGATAGAGGTGTAAACATTTCTACCTGCCCGTCTGGGGTGAAGGTGATGGATGCTTGCAGGCGTGAGAGTACATCAGCACCTAACAGGTTAATTGGGCATGTGGAGGATACCACAAAGCGAGCAAGCAGGCTAGAGCCAACTCGTAGTGGAGTTGTTAAAGGGCTATGTCTTGGCTGGCCATCCATTCCAACACAAGAGACATCAATATTGGACAGGAAGGATGGGTCTGGCAGGTCTTGTTCTCGCAGAACACTACGGGCTGCACCTGTGTCAACTAGAAATGTGGTAGGGTGGCCTTCAATGGGTAAAGTCACTGTGGCAAGTGGCCCCCCCTTATCCCCTGTAGACACTGCCATGACAGGGGTTACGGACACAGGCTTGCCAATCTCCTAGTCATCGGGTTCCTCAACTATTGGAACCTGTTTGGTGGCTTTGGGAGCCGGGGCAGGCTTGGGTGGCTTTCTGGGTTCCCTTTGCTCCTTTTTTGGTTCTGGACAGTCACTTCTAAAGTGCCCTTTTGCTCCACAATTAAAGCAATGTCCCCCCTCCTCCGGTCTGGTACCTCTTGGGACTGGAGTGGAGCGGGATACCATGAGAGGAGCTGAAGTGGGTCTTCTTGGGGTCTGAACAGATTCCAAACCTCTAGCAACTAAAAGCAGGGTATCCAGGGGAACAACCTTATATTCAGGGCGTGCAGCAATGATTCCCTTGCGTATAGAGTCTTTAACACCTTGGACAAACGCACCTGACAGCATTTGTGAATGAATTTTGTCAGTAAGATCAAATCCCAAATCTGTAAACATTTGATACAGTCTTGCATGAAACCTTTCCACTGATTCTCCTTTATCTTGAATAACATCAGTAAGGCCAGCAGCCTGATCTGCAAGTTTGTCCTTAGCCCATTCTCTTAATTGGGTGCAAAAGGTTACCCCGGAGGGGTAATCAACATCACTGGAAAGCAGATCTGTACTGAGGTGACGGGCCATGCTCGGCCAATATGCATCCCCTGCTTTAATAGCACAAATGCTCAGTAAATCACGCCATGCGGCGGAATAAGTCTTTTGAATTTGAACTATCCCTCGGTAAAAAGGCATAGGCTGTTTTTCTGGGTCAGGGAGCGATTTCATTAATGCACTAGCTTGAGTGGGGTGAAAAGCAACATACTTAGGAGGGGTCCGTTCTCCCCGACCCTTGTGTCCAAAGGGATCATCGATAGAACGATGAGCTGAGGCTCCTGCAGCGGCTCCTGCAGCCTCCAATGAGTCCTGGGATAGCCTATCCTCCTCTTCCTCATCTAATTCTATGATCTGGGCTCTCTTGCGTGCAGGGCCCGGGTGAGGTGACAGGACCGGAGGATGAGCGGGGGTCCCAGATGCAGGGGTGGCTAGCGAGTCATAACCTGGGGATAGGTAGTCACCGGGAATTACCGGCATCAGAGCTGTACTGGGGGCCGCCATATTGGTGACCGGAAAAGGTACTGCATTAGGATTAAGGGAAGAAGTGGCGGCCATGTTGGATGTGGGCACATCCGGGGCAGACTGTACCGGACTGGGCATGACCGGAACCTGGGGAATGGCTTGGGGAAGGGGTAGTGGATACCCGGGATAGGGCAGGGCCATGGGATATGGGAAGGGGTAGGGCCAGGCTGGGGAGGGGAAGGAGGTGGGGTATTGGACTGGGGTGGAGATGGGAGGGGACGGAGAGGGATTGGTAGAGGTGGGTGTAGAGGGAGGAGCCGGGGCAAGGGTGGAGGAGGTGGTTAGCTGGGCGGATGAAGAGGGGAGGGGATCATTAACGGAGAGAGAATGTAGGGAAGGAATGGCAGATGAGATGTTAGGAGGAGGTACAGCAGGTAGCGTAGGGATGGATGAGGATGATGGGAATGTTAGAGACGGGGAAGGGGAAAAGAAAGATCCATCAGAATTCAGGACCGGGCAGACAGGGGAGGTGATGGGATGGGCGTTAGGAGGATTGGGAGTGGGGAACATAGTCAGCTGGCTATCACCTATTGCTGACTGAACCTTGGGGATAGACATTCCCTGGGCGCCATTTTGGGGCGCTGGCTGAGGGTAAACCCCAGTAACACAATTATTATGATACACAAACAATTTCACACCTTTGTGATTTATTTCTTCCTCTACCCAACCTTCTAGCTGAATAGCCTTCGCTACTCTGTACCATGCTTCAGCAGTCTTTAATAAACCATTATCTGTAAGCTTGCCTTTCTTTTCTGTCAGTAACCTACGCCAACTTTCTGGTTGCAATCTTCCACCTGTTGGTACAGCAATTTTACATACTTTTGCAATCTTTTCAACACCTTTAACCATCTCCTCGCCCTCTCTGTCCTCAACTAAATCACATGCTAACCAGCCCTTACTGGGCTTGCTTAAATCCTGCCCCATAATCCCTTTCCCCCTATACCAGCGTCCTAGATATAGGGAGAGAGAAGGAAAACTGAACAAGAACGTCTACAATGCTCGACTGCCACCTGAGAACCGAGGGACTTTCTCTGGTGCGTCTTCCCAAAACGTAGACTAGTCACTGAATCCGCCTACCCGGGGTGGTAGACACGGATTGGAGCGAGGTGAGAAGTGTGTGACCAATCACTTCTCTTTTAAGAGAAATAGGAGTGGATAGTATAATAATATAGGAAGTGTAGAAAAGATGAAAGGCAAGGAAAATCCTTAGAGACAGACACAGGAGTGCATGAGACTCCTAATTAGACAAACAAGACAACAATACAATTGAAATACAGTGCATGCATCACAGTTCAAATGAAATCAACAATAATCCCTTTCCTTTACTCGTGTGCTTACTCCAAAGTCACCTCCCTCAACCCCGTAGTGTCTCCGCTCGGAGAACGACTTTCGTAAGTCTCACTACCAGCGGCCACGGAAAACAACTGACACCGGTCCGAGTTCCGTCAGCCTCCCTCTGCACAGTAGCCCACAAGAATGTGGCCACCTCTATCCTCACTCCCGTAGTGCTCCTATAAAACCCACTTTATAAGTCTCACTACCACGTGATGCGGAAAACAAGCAATGCCTACTTGAATCCCCCCAGGAAACAGAGTCCCCTGCCACAAGACTAAGTCCCCTACCACAAATAAACAGAAAACTGGAATTCCACCAGCCCCAGCGCTCGGGGTTGTGGTTACCAAAAGAAAACTGGAATTCCCTCAGCCTTCACACTTGAAGCTGCGGGTTACCACGTGCACAAAGAAGCTAGCTAGGCTCTCAAAGTGACACAAGAAGGATCACAGGAAATTATGAGTCTACACAAAATCCACAGTTCCAACAATCCCCTTTTTCCTTACAGCCACAGCCACGAGGCTCCTAAAAGAGGTAAACAGGCAAAGAAGACCCCCAGGAACGTATCCACAGGTCAACCCCCCTTTTTCCCTACAACCACAGCACCGTGGTTCCTAAAAGGAGTAAAACAGGCAACAGAAGACCCCCAGGAACGCATCCACAGGTCCACCCCCCTTTATCCCAAAAGGGGTAAAATACAAACAGATAGACAGACAAACTGAAGACCCAGGCAAGTCCCCTCAGGTCCACCCCCCTTTATCCCAAAAAGGGGAAAACAAGCAAAACAGAGAACCCCAGGCAAATCCCCTGCAGGTCCACCCCCCTTTATCTCAAAATGGGGAAACAGGCAAACAATTCAAACACACCCAGGCAACAGATAGACTAAAATGCAGGTAAACAAGTGAGTAACGAGACACCGGGCAAGATATTACCTGTCTTTGATGTCCTCCCGGGAAGCAGTCACAGACACGTGGACGGGTCAATCAAAGGGGCCGGAACATACCGGTGGCTCTGCAGAAGTCTCTACCGTGTACCTGGAGGTGATCAATCTCCTTTCCTTCCCCCTGGATTCCTCCGTCCACCCTTGTCTTCCTTAGGACGGCTCACCGGCCGGACATAGCCCGATGCCCCACGTTGGGCGCCAAGTTGTTATGGTACTTTTTAAAAGTAAACCAAAATGTTTAAATGTCTATCTGTTCCTGTCCAAATTAATAAAATTGAATTGCGTATATACGCTGAAGTAATTAAGTCTGACACACAAGGTTCAGGTTAAAATAACTTCGAGAAAGTTTATTGGCAAGTGAAGAAAAAAGCGGGTGCGCAGGCCCTTTTAAGAGGCATTTTGCGTCATCATTGATTATTAGAATATCAGCAAATAAACATCATCAATTGGATTAATTGTTAAGTGTCGGGGTTAGTGTCTTACTTATTGGTTCAAAAAATTAAGAGGTTAGTCCCGTGCCCACCCACCAGAGGTGGGATTGATCTGGACACGGGTGGGGATAAGGGGGTCTTGAGCGTCATTTTACACGGTCAGTGATATCAGGCCTCATGTCCAGGTGCAAGGTCTCTTATGAATAGAACATTTCATTACTACTGTGTTCTCGTGGCCTTCAAACTATACTATCTTACAAGTTTAGGGAGTAGTCAGCAACTCCTGTATCTTTGCAGGAAATACAGTCTTTGTCTACTATACTAATTGGGTTGGGAAATTCAGTCACGTAAGGTAGTTTTAAAATGAACAAGTTAAGTCATGAGGACAAAATGGAGGATTGAAGAAGTCAGGTTAGGAGGACAAAATGGAGGATTGTCACAATATAAGGTTAAAATGGAGTTAGTACAATAATTCAATACAAGTACAATAAAGATTTTTAATAATCCCACATCATATATATATATATATATATATATATATATATATATATATATATATATATATATATATATATATATATGCTGGTGCAATAAATGAGAAAAAGGAAATTTACAATTAAAAACACACACACAGAAAAAAATACCAAAATTGCATGAAGCAGTGTCAGTAAAGAGTTAAAATTAAAATGATTTTGTTTCTGAAGTTAGAATAATCTATTGGATGCAAACCTCAAGGTTTTATTTAATTGATTTTATAAACAAACCTACCTAATGTAAGTACAATGCTGCTCTCTGGTGGTTAAAATTGGTTGCAAGAGAACAAACAAACCATTCTGTTTTGTATTTAACGTTTGTCATTCTGTCTTTTATTGATGCAGTAGAGTGACACAAGACATAAAGTATAATCAGGAACAATGGCACAAGAATAAGCATTGCAACATGTCAAAATAAGTTCTAAGAAATAAGCAGCCTCATTTTTATAAAGTAAGACAATAATGAGAGAGTACACAAGATAGAGTATGTCAACATTTTCAGAAGATGCAAGGTAGTCAGAGGTGTAGAGACAAGTAAGAGAGATGCATAGTGTGCAACTGACAGAATATAAACCGCATCAGATACTAATTAGTGTCATAGAAGCAAGATAGCTCAGATATCGCTACATGGTGGAGGTACACAATATAGTGAATATATCCCTGGGACTTGTTCCCATGTCATGATTAAAAGTGCTACGAGCCGTAAGACAGTGAAAATAAAAAGAAAAGACAACAGGTCAAAATGAAACATAACATTAGAACAAGATGACGGTCACTATGATTTTGTAATAGTATATCTGAAGTGAAAGGCCTTCATATATCATTAATCCCTAGTCACCCGATTCCAGTGGTTGGCAGTACACTAGGACTAGCAGAAGGATAACAGATAGTAGCTGCAGAACCAGAATAAGATAGGGCTCCCCCTCTGCCCAAAGCTGGATTATAGGCTGGCATCACATTGCTACAGACTCGGATCCTGACAAAGTCCAAGTTCATCTCATGCAATGGAGAGCAGCGGGTCCTGGTAGTCCCTTGCCTCTTACTGCGGACAGACATCTGCTGATGTTGGTGATGCTTAGGGGCCAGGCCCATGGTGGCCTTAAGACTGAGTGGGCAAACGGGCATTTGTATAGATACTGTATCCAAAGGAGGTCGTCTCGTTCTTTGTCGTGCACTGTTTCAATCTCCAGCTTTAGACAAGGGTGATGCCGTCAAACGCTCCTCCAAAGTTTCCCAAAAGCTCTCAAAAATGGTTTCCAGCTTCGAAAGGGAGGTTAGTTGGGTCGTCTGTGGCAGCGTCAGGCCTTATCTGAAGGGCGTGAAAGCATCTGCTATCTGCTATCTGCATAGATAAGTGGGAACTGGCGGGACTGAATGCATGGTGGCAAAAGGCCGTATAGAGAACAGTCTAGTGGGGGGGAGGAAGTGGACTGTGGAGGAGTTCCGTAAGGGTTGATGCTGTGAGGACTGAGGAGAGTGGTTGCCTCACCCATCTCGTGATTCACCAGGCATCACAGGCACTGTAAAGCACCGATCCAATGCACCCCGTCCAGTACAGTCACTAGGTAGGATTGTTTCAGTGCTGACTGGGAGTGGTAGGGGTTAGAAAACTCATAGATTATTAGCTCAGGAGTAGGAACTCAAGCAAGATGTGTCCTGCCGCCATAAGGCTCAGGCCCGGTCCCTGTATTTAACTTTTTAGAGGCTTTGTGTTTGTACATGCCTTCCAGACTACTGTGTGCCATTGTTTTAGTTTATATGGAGTTTAAAGGGACACTCTACTCTACTAAATAAAAATCTCTGTTTATTAGATATAGCCCAAATGAAACCGTGCATGCATCTAATAATGCATTTTTTTTATCTAAAATCAGCTTTCAAAAGCTGAAGTTCTCTTGACATGCGAATTGTCATTTTTATTGGCATAGAATAAAAACATCTATACATTTCCCAGATATATACGGACATTACATTTGATGTTTAAATATTGTCCTCAGCTTTATATAAATCATATAAATAACAACAATAAACCAAAAAGGCATTTGTCAAACATACCCTTAACACTGTACAAACCACCATCCCTATTTATCTCAAATACCAATTACAATGAACCCAACATAAATAACACTATATATAATATAACCATAACCATTACCATTTAAAATAAACCAACCTGCAGGGGCATATGGAGATCCCCTACATTCCGAGGCTCAGAGCACCGACCAGCTCGAACCTTCCAATACGAACTTAAAACACGACCTTGAACTTATTTAAACTTTCCTATCCCAAATACCAACCCCTTCTATCTGCCAATTTGTCTATCCAGCTCTCCGCCACAGCACAGTGCTTGACCTCTAAAGCAAACTACGAGCCCCCACCCATCAATAATTAATTCATTAGCCTTACCACTGCACCTATCCTAGATTCCTGGCATCCTGGCATGGGAAATGCAGATGGCAACCGTAACAAGGTCACCTCATAGCGAGAGAAACACACCCATGGCAGGACACCAATCAGACCTTGAATAAACTTGTGTCCTAGCATCCCTAGACTTTCAAGACCTGCCGGACCAGGAAATGCTTGGTAAGATCCTCCAACTCATTCACCTTAAAGGACCACTCTAGTGCCAGGAAAACATACTTGTTTTCCTGGCACTATAGTGCCCTGAGGGTGCCCCCACCCTCAGGGTCCCCCTCCCGCCCGGCTCTGGAAAGGGGAATAGGGGTAAAACGTACCTTTTTCCAGCGCTGGGCGGGAAGATCTTTGCCTCCGATCCTCCTCCGTTCTGCCCCGTCGGCTGAATGCGCACGCGCGGCAAGAGCTGCGCACGCATATAGCCGGTCGCATAGGAAAGCATTTACAATGCTTTCCTATGGACGCTTGCGTGCTCTCACTGTGATTTTCACAGTGAGAATCACGCAAGCGCCTCTAGCGGCTGTCAATGAGACAGCCACTAGAGGATTTGGGGGAAGGCTTAACCCATTAATAAACATAGCAGTTTCTCTGAAACTGCTATGTTTATAAAAAAAATGGGTTAACCCTAGCTGAACCTGGCACCCAGACCACTTCATTAAGCTAAAGTGGTCTGGGTGCCTAGAGTGGTCCTTTAAAATAAATCAGCACTTTTGTTTATTTTGAAGCCTACGAGTGCTTTTTTTATGTTGGAGTAATCATTTTTAATTTTAAGTTCTCTTTTCTAACTTTGTATCTGCACACTATGCTGGCGCGACGCATTATGGGGCTGGTAAATATTTTTTTTTCAGGGCTGCTTTTAATTCCCAGTCCGGCCCTGTTCGCAGCTTCTCCCCTTGTACACAAACCCAGGAATCAGCCCCTACATTCCGCCAACCAGGCACGTGGTGTGCCCGCAACCGATAGGAAAACGACCTGCACAGTGATATAAAGTGCCGCAATCGTCGTACCTCCAGACCCAAGGACTCGGCTCGATGGTTCACCGCATAACCTCCCCATATTGTCTGTGCAGTACGACTTTCCACCCTTTACACTTTCCTCAATGACTCAAAAGATGCCAGCTTCAAATGGTATGACTTACCTTCCCTGCATCCCGCTACTGCACCTCGCACAACCTGTCGTCCAGGTATGCCCCGGAACCCATGTTTCCCAGTGATAACCGTGAACAACTCAATGCCTCCCGTAAAGGCTCCACAAGAAGCCGTCCCCTTGCGACGGCGAAAAACCCACCCCCGTGACTAACCCAACATGCGGATTTGAGCCTGCCTTATGCGCCTCCGCAATTCCTCAGCGTGACCTCCTGGAACCTGTGAACCTTCGCCCTGCCTCTCGTAATGCCTTCAACTGCCCTTAGGCAATCGACACTCCCTTACCACTGTGGCGAAACCAACTTCGCCACTGTGGACTGGAGAAGCCTGGTTGCTAGCCTCCTGCCCTGCGACTATGGCCCCTGGACATATTGTACTATAAAAACTATATTTGGGCATGTAATAATCTATATTACTGCTACTGGGCCTTTAAGGGCCATCCGTGGACCTATTGGGACTTTTGGGATACTGTACCTTTAAGACTGTGGAGCGTAGTACAGTAATCCTGCCTTTAATCCTTTAATGTCATGTATGTATTTATGTGTGCAGTTAACCTGGGTTATATATATGCAGCATTCATCTGATTGTTCGGTAGAATCACTCCATTCATTGTATTGAGGAAACTACCGAACAACCAGACCACCCAGGACTAAGTGTGCCTCCAATTACCGTTTGCAACAATGTTGCAAATGGGTAATTGGCAATCAGTGCAGTGTGGTCTTTGTCCTCTGGGTGGCCGCCATTCAGGAAACTAACACGTGGCGGCGGCCATCTTTAACTACCGAACAGCGGTGTTTTGCCGTCGAGCGTCTGGAACTAAAATCGGACACTCGACTAGGCAAACACCGCTGAGACCTCCAGACTTCCAGGATTTCGTGGGGAAACTACCGAACGGCCCGCCGTTCGGTAGAAAGAAACGTACGAACTAGGGGATTCATGCGAATTCCCCTTAGTCTCTATAACACCAGTAATTCGTCTGTTTCATTCACTTGTTTGTGACCGACCGCAGGGCCAAAATGCATGGAACTGTTTTCGGCTACTTTACCCATGCGGTCGGTCAATACTTTAAAGTCCCATAACTCCCGAACCGTTTATCCGAATGGGCTGATTTTAACGTATGATGTTCCCCCAGACTAGGGCTATCTGGAGATATTGGATTTGTGGATGTACCCCAAGTATTTAGGGTACATCCAAAACTTGGGTAAAACTATGTCCCTGTTAATTGTGTTAACAGATATGTTGGAGGGAGGAGATGTGTGGGTTGTACCTTAAACTGGATTGGTGTACTGTAAACCCCTCCCTTGCATGGGAGAATCTCATATAAGCCTGTGTGTGAATAAATCAGTGTTGTTGCTGTTTAACCCTGAAGCTGGAGTGTGTCTCTTTCTTGGGGGGAAAGGGGACTGTATGCCGACTGCCAGGAGTGTAAGCTGTTCGTATTGCTTTTCCTGTTCGGCTGCTTCCAGGGTTCGTGTGTCTGCTGTTCAAGAGTTGGTGAATCCGTGCAGTTTGGGAGTTCGGGAACTTGGTGCTTATAGTAGCTGCTGGTCTACCTAGAGGGGATTATCGCCTAAACGGATTTTATTCCCTTTTATGCTGAAACGGTCCGTAACAATTGGTGGCAAGCGGCGGGATCGTTCCTACAACCAGAGGGACAGCTACAGACAACACCATTCCTGGATTACTAATTGAGGGCAACGCTAGTACCCGTACAGCGACCCTATCTACAAGGAACCAACTGCAGCAGAGCAAGCATGGCACCCAGCTACACGCAGGAGGAGTTTGACAAAGAGCTGAGATCACGGCTGATTTTCCTCGGACCCAACCCCCCGGAGAAATACGTGCAGCTTGTGAGTAGACAGGTAGATGAGTACCTGCGGTTCATGGCAGATCCAGCCAAGGGTATCGGTCGCCCTATCCGGCGGCAGAGTGCGTTTCGGGGACTCAAAGGTGTACCCCAGGGAGCTGATGGTGTCGTCCATCCTCCCCAGCGGCCGTGTGTGTCCCAGGGAGCCGAAGGTGCAGTCCTTCCTCCCCAGCGGCATGCTGAGTTACAGGGGGCAGAGGTAGTTGTTCCTGCCCCCCAGCAGCAAAGTGATATGCCACGAAGGCAGTGTGAAGTGAAGGGAGAGGAGAGCAGCGTCCTCCCTCCCCAGCGGCAGTGTGTACCCCAGGGAGCTGATGGTGTCGTCCATCCTCCCCAGCGGCAGTGTGTCCTGCAGGGAGCAGAGACAGTCAGTCTCGCACCCCAGCAGCCGGACAAGAGAATGAAAGGGGAGACAGCTGGTCCCCCTTTCCACCAGCAGAGAGAGTGGCAGGGAGAGGAGCCTGCTAACCCCCCTCCCCAGCGGCAGTTTACCGTCCAGAGAGAGGAGCTTGTTACACCCTCTCTCCAGCGGCAGCCTAACCCACCAAGGGGAGATGTTAAGCCCCACATCTGTGCAGATGGGACCGTAGTCTCTGCACTTACAGCACCAGGGGTAGGGACGGTCGGTCCTGTCCCCCAGCCACAGAGCGATATATCTAAAGGGGAGACAGTCGGTCTCCAGCAACCAGGCTCCCACCAGACTACTCCTGTGGTAGTGCTGGCAACAGGACAGAGTACTGCTGGTCTCTGCCCCCTCAGCAACCCACCAAGGCAGCCTACCAGTCCCCCTCACAGCCGTGGTGAGGCACCTGAACCCAGACAAGATTCTCCCTCACCCAGAGGTAGTAACTGTTTATTATGGGTGGGCTGCTCTACTACTTCTGTTTTGTGGGTGGGTTGCTGGACTAACCAGGGCACTGACCGGCAGGAGGTCAGGTACCCTGTTAGTCTAATTGGTAAAGGGGAGAATTGTGGCGAAACCAACTTCGCCACTGTGGACTGGAGAAGCCTGGTTGCTAGCCTCCTGCCCTGCGACTATGGCCCCTGGACATATTGTACTATAAAAACTATATTTGGGCATGTAATAATCTATATTACTGCTACTGGGCCTTTAAGGGCCATCCGTGGACCTATTGGGACTTTTGGGATACTGTACCTTTAAGACTGTGGAGCGTAGTACAGTAATCCTGCCTTTAATCCTTTAATGTCATGTATGTATTTATGTGTGCAGTTAACCTGGGTTATATATATGCAGCATTCATCTGATTGTTCGGTAGAATCACTCCATTCATTGTATTGAGGAAACTACCGAACAACCAGACCACCCAGGACTAAGTGTGCCTCCAATTACCGTTTGCAACAATGTTGCAAATGGGTAATTGGCAATCAGTGCAGTGTGGTCTTTGTCCTCTGGGTGGCCGCCATTCAGGAAACTAACACGTGGCGGCGGCCATCTTTAACTACCGAACAGCGGTGTTTTGCCGTCGAGCGTCTGGAACTAAAATCGGACACTCGACTAGGCAAACACCGCTGAGACCTCCAGACTTCCAGGATTTCGTGGGGAAACTACCGAACGGCCCGCCGTTCGGTAGAAAGAAACGTACGAACTAGGGGATTCATGCGAATTCCCCTTAGTCTCTATAACACCAGTAATTCGTCTGTTTCATTCACTTGTTTGTGACCGACCACAGGGCCAAAATGCATGGAACTGTTTTCGGCTACTTTACCCATGCGGTCGGTCAATACTTTAAAGTCCCATAACTCCCGAACCGTTTATCCGAATGGGCTGATTTTAACGTATGTTGTTCCCCCAGACTAGGGCTATCTGGAGATATTGGATTTGTGGATGTACCCCAAGTATTTAGGGTACATCCAAAACTTGGGTAAAACTATGTCCCTGTTAATTGTGTTAACAGATATGTTGGAGGGAGGAGATGTGTGGGTTGTACCTTAAACTGGATTGGTGTACTGTAAACCCCTCCCTTGCATGGGAGAATCTCATATAAGCCTGTGTGTGAATAAATCAGTGTTGTTGCTGTTTAACCCTGAAGCTGGAGTGTGTCTCTTTCTTGGGGGGAAAGGGGACTGTATGCCGACTGCCAGGAGTGTAAGCTGTTCGTATTGCTTTTCCTGTTCGGCTGCTTCCAGGGTTCGTGTGTCTGCTGTTCGAGAGTTGGTGAATCCGTGCAGTTTGGGAGTTCGGGAACTTGGTGCTTATAGTAGCTGCTGGTCTATCTAGAGGGGATTATCGCCTAAACGGATTTTATTCCCTTTTATGCTGAAACGGTCCGTAACAACCACCAAAACAGTTACTCACCCCGCAAAGATGTGCAGTAGGATTCCCGTGAACGTAATGTCAGTCCACCATGGCCCGGCCCAGCCGAGCCCCACAGCAAGCTAGCTCCCGGACACCGTACTAATGAACCCTCTCCCTAATCCTCTTTCACCCACCCCTGCCCAACGGAACACACTTCCAACGTAGGAACATGACATGGAACCGCCCCTTGGCAAGTAGAGTTCACCAATAGGCACCTGTACACATGCTACCCAGAAGATGGAAAGGTCGCCAATAACCAAACGCGTCCCGCTCCTCCGAACCAACTCGACAGCAAGGCCGAATGATACCTGAGATACAGCAGCGGGCCGCGTCGATGCCTCCTTTCTGTAACGAAAATATACCCCAACTCGCAGGATTCAACTCGACAAAAGACAACAGAGAGGAGAGATACGTCTACCGGACCTTAGAATGGCCGGACTCAACGTATCTTAGAGGAGACAGAGTCAGGAACGATCCGAGGTCAAGGGCACAAAGAGACAGCGTAAACTAGGACTAGTCGGGGTCTGGTACACAGTAAACAGCAAGCCGGCAAACAGAACAGATAAGGATAAAGAGATAACGTAGTCAGAAACAAAGCCAAGGTCAATACGAAGGAACACAACTGAACACAACAAGCGCTAAAGGGAACTGCAACAGAAACCACGATAGGGCAAGGACTAGGGGAAAAAGGTGAGTATAAGTACCTTCTAAATTAATTTGATTGGCTCCTGTCATATCCACACCCCGAAAAGGTAAGTGTATGGGGAGTGTGGCATGACAGGGGCCAATGGGAGCCTTTTTCCAATTTAGGCTCCCACTGTTTCTTTAAGAGAGCGCCCGAGACCCGCGGCGCGCTCTTAGATTCAGGCGGGACACGTGACCGCTTCTCGCGGTCACTGCCCGCCTTCTTGTTGCAACCGTCGGACGAGCCACGCAGGTCTGGCAGGAAAACGAGAATGGAAAGAACGCACAAGGTGGGGAGCGTGAACAGCTTCAGCAGAAATCCAACTGCGCTCCTCAGGCCCATAGCCCTTCCAATGTACCAAGTACTGAAGTCGACCCTTAGGGAAACGAGAGTCAAGAACAGCAGAAACTTCGAATTCCTCATGGCCCTCCACAGAGACAGGAGGGGGACGGGGAGTATGCCGGGTATAGCGGTTGCGTACGTAAGGCTTCAACAATGAGGTGTGAAAGACATTAGGAATACGCAGATTCTTAGGAAGACCTAAGGCATATGAAACAGGATTAACCTTATGTAGAATACGATAAGGACCAATGAAGCGGGGAGCCAATTTCATAGAAGGCACCCGGAGGCGAATATTCCGCGTGGAAAGCAAAACCCTGTCCCCCACAACATAAGAAGGAGCCGCTCTGCGATGCTTGTCAGCCTGAGCCTTCTGGCGAGCAGCGGAATCCACCAAAGAACGCTGAACCTGCTCCCAAGTTTTACGCAGACCAGCCAAATGCTCATCCAGAACTGGCATACCCTGTGAGGAGAATGCAGCCGGAAGAACAACGGGATGCTGGCCATAGACAACGTAAAAAGGGCTTTTGCCGGAAGAATTATGAGTGGCGTTATTCCGAGCAAACTCAGCCCAAGGAAGAAGGTCAGACCAATTGTTCTGATGGTGGGACACAAAACAACGAAGGTACTGCTCCAGAGACTGGTTGGCACGTTCTGCAGCTCCATTAGACTGGGGATGGTAAGCGGATGAAAATGAGAGAGAAATACCCATTTCTGAACAAAAGGCTTTCCAGAACCTGGAAATAAATTGGCTACCCCTATCGGACACAATTGATACGGGAATACCATGTAACCGAAATACCTCTCTAGCGAAGATAAAAGCTAGTTCCCTGGATGTGGGCAACTTGTGAAGAGGCACAAAGTGAGCCATTTTGGAAAACCGATCTACTATCATCAGGATAACTGTGTAACCATTCAAAGGGGATAATTCAACAATAAAATCCATGGATAGGTTAGACCAAGGTCTCTCGGGAACGGGTAACGGATGCAGAAGCCCACAAGGAACTCTACAAGTAGTACAAGCACCTATATAGTCAGTGACATCTTTGCGTAAGGAATCCCACCAAAAATACCGAGAAACAGCTGACATTGTTTTGGAAATACCAGGATGTCCAGCAGTCTTAGTATCATGATATAACGACAGAATATCCCGTCTCTCGGGAACGTCAATGAACAATTTATCAATAGGCCTCTCGCTAGGTGCCATGCTTTGTTTCGCCTGTATGGCCTGCAAGAGGGATGAAGAAATAGACAAAATAGTAGTAGCTATTATCCTGTCTGGGGGAATGACAGGAGTAACATCAATCTCCTGTTTGTCAGCAGTTTCGAACTGCCTGGACAGAGCGTCTGCTTTAATGTTACGATCACCTGATCTATAGGTGATAATATAATTGAAACGGGACAAAAACAGTGACCACCTAGCCTGCCTAGAAGATAATCTTTTAGCTTCACCAAGGTAGGATAGGTTCTTGTGATGCGTAAAAATGAGGATAGGATCCTTAGTTCCTTCTAACAAGTGTCTCCATTCTTTAAGAGCTAAGATAATAGCAAGGAGTTCGCGATTACCCACATCATAATTCTTTTCAGCTTTGGACATTTGTCTCGAAAAGAAGCCACAAGGATGCAATGGCTTTTCAGGCGACTCTCTTTGGGACAAAACAGCACCTACCCCGATATCAGAAGCATCAACTTCAAGAATATAAGGCAGTGAGGGGATAGGATGCTGTAAAATAGGTGCAGAGGCGAATGTAGTTTTAAGAAATTCAAAAGCCTGAAGTGCTTCGGGAGACCAGACACGAGTATTACCACCCTTTTTTGTCATACGGGTGATAGGCGCTATAATAGAAGAAAAACCCTTAATAAAGCGTCTATAATAGTTAGAGAAACCAAGAAAACGCTGAATGGCTTTCAAACCTAGTGGTAGAGGCCACTCTATGACAGCAGAAAGCTTCTGGGGATCCATACGAAAACCTTTAGCGGAAATCAAATACCCCAAAAACTGGACTTCGGATTGGTCAAATAAACATTTTTCTAGTTTACAATAAAGACCATTAGCAAGAAGGGTCTTCAGGACTGTTGTAACATGTCTGTGATGAGTGTGTAAATCTGTAGAATATATTAGTATGTCGTCCAAGTACACGATTACAAATGTGTGAATAAAGTCTCTTAAGACGTCATTAATAAATTCTTGAAATACTGCTGGGGCATTGCAAAGACCAAATGGCATAACAGTATACTCGTAATGACCGGATCTAGTATTGAATGCCGTCTTCCATTCGTGGCCTTTCTTAATACGTATTAAATTGTATGCACCTCTAAGGTCCAATTTAGTGAATACAGTAGCATGTTTAAGCCTGTCAAACAATTCTGTGATTAAAGGTATAGGGTATGCATTTTTTTTTCTTTTTTTTAATTCTTGATTTTTTGAGTTAAGGCAAGGAGCGTTTCAATTTTCACATGCACCATGTCATCTTCACAGTTACAGAGGCAACAAATGACTGTATAATATATTGTTGACATACATTATTCCGTTTCTTCGGGCAGTACAAGTGTATATCTCACCCCTCTTCTTTTGCCCTTTTCCCGTTGGACAATTATGCCTAAGTGTGTACCGCTGTGGGTTACCTATCTAAATGCTAGTTAACTGCGTGGCTCGCTCGTGTACTGCTCCGTCCTGTGATCGGAGTATCTTTGGTGCGCCTTTGCCTTGTTATGAGCAGTGTTTGTGCGTATGACTACTGCTGTAGGTAATTTCTGACCGCGTGTTAATAGGTGTCTGAGACGCTCACCTGCTGCCTTTGGTGTATAGAGTGCGTCTTGCTTATGACCGTGTAGGCTGTTGCTCCCAACCAAAACTGATTTTAGGGTAAGTAGGGGGGGGTCCTGGTACATAGCCGTCAGGTGTGGCACTAGCTCTGTCCGTAGTGCTTTGTAATAGGCCCCATCGTACCCATCGGGACCCGGGGCCCTGTTGCCCTCTATCGCCCCTATGGCCCTTTCCACCTCTTCTATTGTGATTGGTGCCCCCAGTTCATTCAGGTCTTCCCTATTGGGTCTGGGAAGGTTTACCCCCTTCAAGAATTCTGCGACCGCCTGGACGTGTTCCCTATTCGTGTCATCCTTTCCGGGGGAGTGATTGTATAGTTTTTGTAAGAAGTTAGTGAATTCTGCCGCAATATCCTGTGGGGAAGTAAGGGTTTGGCCCCTGTCGTTAGTGATGGACGTAATGTGTTTATGTTTTTGTTTGGGCCTGAGGGCCCTAGCTAATAACGTGTCCATCTTGTTGGACTTCTCATAGAAAAGTCTTCTCGACACCCTCAGACACACACACAGCACCCTCAGACACACACACAGCACCCTCAGACACACCGCACCCTCAGACACACACAGCACCCTCAGACACACACACAGCCCCCTCAGACACACACACACAGCGCACCCTCAGACAGACACACACACACACAGCACCCTCAGACACACACAGCACCTTCACTCACACAGCACCCTCAGACACACACAACACCATCACTCACACAGCACCCTCAGACACACACATCACCTTCAGTCACACAACACACTCACACACAGCACACTCTCACACATATACAACACACACACGTATGTATAATATATAAAATAACACTCAGTAAGTTAACAGACAAAAAAATTAGAAACATAGAATGTGACAGTAGATAAGAACACCCTCACACACACTACAATCCTCACACACATGCTGCACCCTTCACACATACACACAGCACACCCAACACACTGCGCCCTTCACACATACAATACGTCCAAATATATATATATGTGTTTGGACGTATTGTATGTGTGAAGGGCGCAGTGTGTTGGGTGTGCTGTGTGTATGTGTGAAGGGTGCAGCATGCATAATATTATTAATATTGCCATTTATATAGCATCAACAGATTCTGTAGCGCTATACAATATTATATACTACAGCACCACTACACACATTACGCTCGAGATGCATGCTAGATCCCTTACCCTATTTACACTCTGAACCCTCTATACAAACACACACACAATCTCCTATACACACTCTGGGTCCTTTACACACAAGATCCCCTACACACACTGCACCACCTACACACACTACATTCCTGACATACAAACTCTGGATCCCCTATGCACACACTACATTCCTTGTAAGCAAACACATACTACATTCTCTAAACACACCCTCTTTACAACCCCTACACACACTGCAGCCCGTATGCACACACTCGCTACATCCCCTATACACACTATGCCCCCTATAAACACTCGCTACAGCCCCTAGCCCCACATATTACACCACAAACACAAATTAAATTGACCTATTTACACAATACCACACCACAATCAACTTACTCAACACACACGCAATCCCACAAGCATGCTCCAAACACATGCACATACACTTTTCTGGCCCTTTTGTCCTCTGGTATCCCACTTATGGAGACACCAGAGACAAGTTAAAAGCAAACACAGCGCAAGCTTGTTATTAAATTTGCTTGCACTTTGCAGAACAAATACAGGGCCTTTTTCTAATGCTAGAGCTCCTCACACACACACAGCACCCTCAGACACACACCGCACCCTCAGACACACACAGCACCCTCAGACACACACACAGCACCCTCAGACACACACACACAGCGCACCCTCAGACAGACACACACACACACAGCACCCTCAGACACACACAGCACCTTCACTCACACAGCACCCTCAGACACACACAACACCATCACTCACACAGCACCCTCAGACACACACATCACCTTCAGTCACACAACACACTCACACACAGCACACTCTCACACATATACAACACACACACGTATGTATAATATATAAAATAACACTCAGTAAGTTAACAGACAAAAAAAATAGAAACATAGAATGTGACAGTAGATAAGAACACCCTCACACACACTACAATCCTCACACACATGCTGCACCCTTCACACATACACACAGCACACCCAACACACTGCGCCCTTCACACATACAATACGTCCAAATATATATATATGTGTTTGGACGTATTGTATGTGTGAAGGGCGCAGTGTGTTGGGTGTGCTGTGTGTATGTGTGAAGGGTGCAGCATGCATAATATTATTATTATTGCCATTTATATAGCATCAACAGATTATGTAGCGCTATACAATATTATATACTACAGCACCACTACACACATTACGCTCGAGATGCATGCTAGATCCCTTACCCTATTTACACTCTGAACCCTCTATACAAACACACACACAATCTCCTATACACACTCTGGGTCCTTTACACACAAGATCCCCTACACACACTGCACCACCTACACACACTACATTCCTGACATACAAACTCTGGATCCCCTATGCACACACTACATTCCTTGTAAGCAAACACATACTACATTCTCTAAACACACCCTCTTTACAACCCCTACACACACTGCAGCCCGTATGCACACACTCGCTACATCCCCTATACACACTATGCCCCCTATAAACACTCGCTACAGCCCCTAGCCCCACATATTACACCACAAACACAAATTAAATTGACCTATTTACACAATACCACACCACAATCAACTTACTCAACACACACGCAATCCCACAAGCATGCTCCAAACACATGCACATACACTTTTCTGGCCCTTTTGTCCTCTGGTATCCCAATTATGGAGACACCAGAGACAAGTTAAAAGCAAACACAGCGCAAGCTTGTTATTAAATTTGCTTGCACTTTGCAGAACAAATACAGGGCCTTTTTTTAATGCTAGAGCTCCTCAGCTCTGCGCATTGAACCAACATGCTCACTTTGAGAGGGGGCGTGCTTGTCATTAGTGATGACAAAACATACCCTCTCTGGCCCCGCCCCTTTCTCAGGGGGCTGCTGTGATTGAAAAATGCCCGGGCCGAATTTTCTTCCCAGTCCGGCCCTGACGGCGCTGCATTCATGTCCCCACCTAGGATTATTATGCCCCCTGTCAGGGAGATTATTAAGGTTTCTAGCGTCTGCCAGAATGTTGCTTCTGGGGTGTTGGGGGCATATACATTAATGAGGTGGTATGTGGTTGAGTTGATTATTCCCGTTATTGTTAAGTACCTGCCGTCCGGGTCTTTGTGGCTTGTATCACCATTGGACATCGTTTGTGTATGACTATTTCTACCCCTCTAGTTTTGCGGAGTGTTCTGGCTGCATATGCTCTCGTGTATATGTGGTCTGTGATTTGTACCTTAGATGTGTTCGGTATGTGGGTCTCCTGAATGAACGCTATATCTGCCCTTTGTCTATGTAACTCCCTTAGTAGCAGTCTTCGTTTGTTCGGGACATTGAGACCGTTGACGTTTAGTGATGTCAGTTTAAGCGCCATGTGGTATTGTGAGTAGTGTGGTTTTGTACCTTGCGCTTCGGCGTGTTTCTGTCTCGTAGCACTGTGCATTCTCCGTCATGCGGCGTGCGCCCCAGCGGTCCCCCCTGAGTGATAGGCGGGTATACCTTTTCTCAGCGGGGATGAGGGTGGGGGTAGGGAAAGAAATAAAATGGGGTAAGAAAACATGCGTTGGTAACATGAAAACATAACATATATAACCTCGACCAAGGCCTGTCCAAGGTCGTTTCCTCTCAATCCTCCTTTCCATCGGGTCAAACATCCTGGTCTTATTGTCCGCCAGGCGATCGGGGGTGGCCACTCGCCGCGTCGAGAGATAATCTCAGGCGGGGCAAGTGTACAGCCATCGAGCACCGTGGCAAGGCTCTTAACTACTTTACTACCTAATCCTGTGTGTTCGTGACATGGGGAAGTCCCGGCCCCTAAAAGTTGGTTCCCAGTGTGATGGTTATCTTGCTCGGGGGGGAGGGGGGGTGCTGTAATCTTTTTGGGGGTTTTTTTGTGTAGAGGTCAAGTATTGGTCATCTGTCCGTGTGCGGGATTAGAACGTTAGGAGTTGTATATCCATGACCAATGTTTTTTTTTTTTTGTTATGTTCCCTCCAGTGCGGTATTCTGTTCCCCCGCCCCCATCCCTCCAATTCCACGACCCCCATGTCACTAGTGTCCCCCATGTAATTATAACTGTAATGTCCGTCTTAAAGCTTAAAGTCTCAAAAGTGTGCTAGGAACCAAGTCAGCATGTAACTATGTAAATAACTTGCGTGTCCCAATGTCCGCTGCCTTAGTCCCGGCAGTGCGGGCCTCCGCCATCTCTGCTTAGATAGGGTGCCCCCTGTGCTCTGACCAGTCCCTGGGGAGGAGGTCCTGCGCGCTGGGGCCTCTTGTTGGCAAGATGAGGTCTTCAGGTACTTGAATGCCCAGGTCCCGGAGGGCTCTCCTGGGGTCCATGGATGGCGTGAGGACTGTAGGTCTCGGGCCGTTGAATATCAGCATCTTAAAGGGGAATCCCCAGGCGAAGCGTAATCCTTTTGCTCTGACGAGGTCCGCGATGGGCTTCCATTCCCTTCTTCTTGCCAGGGTTGTTGGGGCGACATCTTGATAGATCTGGAGCATCGTTCCTTTGTACGCGTATTGGTGGTTTCTGCTTTGCTTGAGTATGGCTTCCTTTGTGGAGTAAAAGTGCCATCGGATTATGATATCTCTAGGTGGGCTATTTTGTGGACCCTTGGCACGCAAAGCTCTGTGGATCCTGTCGATGTGCCATAAGTGTTCTGGGATCTGCGGTAGGCTGGCGCGAAAGCACTCCGCCATTATGCGTTCCAGTTCGCCATCTTGTACTTCTTCTGGCCGCGTACGCGCATGTTGTTGCGCCTCTTTCTGTTGGAGCTGTCTTCTAGTTCCATTTCTAGCTCAGCTACTCGGGTCAGGAGCGCATTGGTGGCAGTGGTAGTGGCATTATGTGCTGTGACCACATCCTCCAGCCTGCTTTCCAGGGCCTCTGTACGGATACCTATGGCCTGGATTTCGGCCTTCACTTCCCTGGCTGATCTCTCTATTTCTCCCGCCAAGTACCCCTTTAACTCCTCCAGGGAGTGTAGTATTGCGCTCTGCGGGTCCTCAGCATGTCCGCAAAGCGATGCCGGTGTTGCTGGGGGGCTCGAGGAGGATGCGCCCGCTGGGCTTTCTGCTCCGTGTGTTCCACGTGGCGCTTGTCTAATGGTGGACAGCATGTCCGTGACGGAGGGGTTATCCCCTCTCTGTTTCTTCGCTGCCGCTTTCCTCTGCGACATGGTTTGTGGGCGTGAGGGTTCCGCTAGTGCTGGCAGTTCTCTGGGGGGACTGTGAAGTCGGTGATCGCCGGTTACAGGGCTGATTAATGAGCCTGCGGTGCGGAGCTCCGGAGTTAGGCTGCCATCACTCTCGGAGTCCATGCCACGCCCAGGGTATGCATTTTTGATAGTGATTTTATTTAGACCTCTATAATCGATACACGGTCTTAAATCACCTTCTTTCTTTGATACAAAGAAGAACCCCGCTCCAGCCGGAGAAGAGGATCTCCTAATGAACCCCTTTTCTAGTGATGTCTTAACATACTCCTTCATGATACGGTTTTCTTGAATAGATAAAGGGTACACCCTGCCCTTTGGAGGTATAGTGCCAGGCAATAAATCGATAGCACAATCATAGGGTCTGTGAGGCGGTAATTTATCAGCTTCCCTTTTATCGAATACAGTCTTGAGAAACAAGTACTGAGGAGGTATAACAGTAGACAAAGGAGGAGTAGTAGGAACATTAATAGTATTTAAAGGGGTGACTTTAATCATACAAGATTCGTGGCAGGCTTTGCTCCATGATTTTAATTGGCCCGACTCCCAGTCGAAAATGGGATTGTGAGAACATAACCATGGGTACCCTAACACGATATGAGAAGAGGGAGAGGTGATAACCTGGAACTGAACAGTCTCAAAGTGTAAAACCCCTGTGTACATGAATAATGGTACAGTTTCATGGGTAACGACTGGAGTACTTAAAGGTCTACCATCTATGGCCTCAATGGCCAAGGGTATCTCCCTCTCTCTGATGGGAATGTTGTGTTTCGTAACAAAACCAGAGTCTATGAAGTTCTCAGCAGCCCCGGAATTAACCAAGGCTAGTATGCTTTCAGCTATACAACTCTCTCCCATATGAAGAGAAACAGGGAGAAGCAAATGGTTAGGAGGCAATTTAGGAGACTTAGATATCACACCCAAGGCCAGTCCCCTATAAGGTCTTAGGTGCGAGAGTTTCCCGGAAGCACAGGACATTCCTTTATCTTATGGTCTCTCCTACCACAGTATAGGCAGAGTCCGTCCCTTCTTCTATGCAATTTTTCAGTATCAGAGAGTTTGGCAACCCCTAATTGCATGGGTTCCTCCTCAGATACTTTAACACTCTCAGGTTTATAATTTCTGGGGTTAATAGGTGTAACAAAACATCTATTCCTGTTCTTAGTATAGAGCCTGTCACGAATCCTATTATCTATATCAATGAGGTAATCAATAAGGTCCTCTAATGCAATAGGAAGCTCTCTAGCTGCTACCTCATCCAATATAGTGTCAGATAAACCTTCCATGAATGCAGTAGTTAACCCATTATTGGTTCAATCTACCTGTGAAGCAAGGGTACGAAACTGAATAGCATAGTCAGCCACAGACCTAAAACCCTGTTTAATTCTCATTAATGCTCTTGCGGCATTCTTTGACCTTTTTCGTTGTGTCAAAAGTTCTACGAAAAGACGTAAGAAAACTATTGAAATTATGCACCATAGGTCCATTGGCCTCCCAAATAGGATTTGCCCACTCAAGTGCTTTGTCAGTAAGTTGATGCATCAAAAACCCCACTTTAGACCTATCAGTGGGAAAGGAACGTGGATACATCTCAAAGTGGAATTCTATTTGATTAATGAAACCTCTGCATGTCTTAGCTTCCCCTCCATACCTGGGAGGGGGTGTTAAATGGGGCGAAGTATTAGGCAAATTGGATACTTCGGGAAGAAGAGGTGTAGGAGGGTTAGGTGCGGTTGCAGGAATAGTTCTAGACAAGAGCGTCTGGAGAGCCGAGCTATCTGATCCATACGGTGATCCTGCTCTACAAACCTTGCCTCATGAGAAGCCATTTGCTGAGCCAAATCTGTGGGGTCCATGGCCCTATTGTAATGTAACGAAAATATACCCCAACTCGCAGGATTCAACTCGACAAAAGACAACAGAGAGGAGAGATACATCTACCAGACCTTAGAATGGCCGGACTCGACGTATCTGAGGAGACAGAGTCAGGAACGATCCAAGGTCAAGGGCACAAAGAGACAGCATAAACTAGGACTAGCCGGGGTCTGGTAAACAGTAAACAGCAAGCCGGCAAACAGAACAGATAAGGATAAAGAGATAACGTAGTCAGAAACAAAGCCAAGGTCAATACGAAGGAACACAACTGAACACAACAAGCGCTAAAGGGAACTGCAACAGAAACCACGATAGGGCAAGGATCCACACCTCCAAAAGGTAAGTGTATGGGGAGTGTGGCATGACATGGGCCAATGGGAGCCTTTTTCCAATTTAGGCTCCCACTGTTTCTTTAAGAGCGCGCCCGAGACCCGCGGCGCGCTCTTAGATTCAGGTGGGACACATGACCGCTTCTCGCGGTCACTGCCCGCCTTCTTGTTGCAGCCGTCGGATGAGCCGAGCGCGGCTCGTGCAGCAGCAGGACCGCGCGCGGCTCGAAGAGAGGACCGCGGCCGGCCCCTGGATAAGGTAAGTAACGCTACACTTTCCCTATGCCCCTTTCGGGTGCGACAAGTTGTGTAGCAACAGAATATGCCTGCCCCTATCTAGGTGACCACCCCCGACGGAGACACCCCCCGATCCACGACTGGCGGGGCGAAACGGGCCCGCCCCAACCCCAATTGGGCTTCCATGCGTGACTGCTCGCAAACCAATCCCAGCTGTTTCCCAATCCCTCACTTTGAACAGAATAGCCAAAAAAAACAAAAAACAATCCTATCCATCAAATTAGTGCCTATATATGGGCGTATTGCCTTAGCCAGCGGCGTCGACGTCCGGATCGTCACCGGTGTCGCTCTGATCCGAAAACGCGCGACTGAAGCCCCAGCGAGTACTCTACCTGCCTTAGGTGTTCTTTTCTTGACGCTCCCAATGACACCCTGATTCTCCCATATCCGGAACACTCCTCTCTTCATTAGGAATCGGGCACCATTCCAAATATATCTTACCCCTATCTTCAAGTGACACCCCCCCAAAGGCCCCGCGCACGTTTTGCCATGCCACATCAGTAAACTCGCCACCCACTACTGCCTGCCCCCTGACCCGTCAGCCGTCTCCGTTACTGGCGTAACTTCCTTTGGTTCACCACCCCTCTCCCTGCGCGTTGTTGCCACCTCTGACCCGTTCTCTATCTCCCTTCCACCTGATGGGAACAATACCCTTCGGAACCGCTGTGATGTAACCCCCTCTCCTGCCATGATTCTAAAATTGGTGTTAATCAACCCGGTGAATTCCCACTGTGTGGTGCAATTCTTGACTCACCGCCGGGGCCCCCAGTCTTTGAAGGCCATGGAGTGCTGTCTTTCCGTCCACCTTGTCAGTGTCCGGAGACTCCTGTTGACACCAACTCCTGTCCGCTTGGCCCCGCCTCGCGGCCGCAGCTGAAACACTTCGTGACCTGCCGGGAGAAGATAACCTAGGTAGTCTGTCCACTGGGTGCCTTACCCACCCTTCATCTCTTCTGCTATCCATTTCTCTGTGCTGCCTCATTGCCTGTTGTCCCGTCCCCAGGTATCCTTTCGCCGACCTCTTGAACTCCTGTGAGTTGGAACCGAAGCGCTGCGTTGATACCTCCTCTTCCTGACTCTGGAACTGGGCCTCCGCCTCCACAACGGCTCCTAGGTCGGCTCCTCTCTGCTTTTCCAGCCCACCGCTGACTTCCTTGGATGCTGCACCTGTCGCTTTCACTGCACTGCTCACTCCTCTCTTCCCGCCACCTGTCATTGCTCCAGTCCTGCAGACCCTGGAAGCGCCCCCCAGGGGGGCTCCTGCTCTCCTTTGTCTCCATGCCTTGCTCTCCCCTCCATGGTCCCTGGTAGCTGCTCCTTGCCCATTGTCCTCATCCTCATATTGTCTGCCTAGACTGCTCCTGAGACACTCTATCCCTCCTGGGGGGGCTTGGATCACCTCCCCCGCCATTCTGCTAGGCCAGGAAAAACCCTGCACCTGCAGCACCATCCGTCCCCCTCCATGCCCCTGCTTTGGGCCTAGTCCCCTCCAGGGGCAGACCCCTCCTCGTCCTGCCCTCCGGACCCCCCACCGCCATTGGAGGGGGTTGCTTGCCCGAGCTGCTTCCCTATATTCCACCCCCTGCCCCTCAGTATCGCCACCAGGGACGGACTCACCGGGACGCCATGTCAGCTGCAGCTCTGCCTTCCTGCCCGGCCTCCGTCCTGCCAAGCCGGACGTAGCCGCTCGCTGTGCCTTCCCGCCCGCAGCCATGTGGCGGGGCGCATTCTTTGTGTTGGGCCTCCGCGCCCGACCGGCGCCGGCCACACTCCCATCTCCAAGGCCCATCCATCTGCCTGGGCCGTCATTCTTCTGCTGCGAGTTGACGGACTTCCTTGCCACCTTCCTGCCGGCGCCGCTCCTGGGCTGATACGTTGGGGCAGTTGCACCCTCCTTCTCAGCCTCCACTCTATCACCGCTGGGGGTGTGTGGGGGGCAGCAGACGTTCTCGAACCCCCAGCTGTTTCTGCATCCATGCCGTCCTCTGCTCCTTCCCAGCGCTCACCAACCTGCCTGGATCACTTCAGCTGACGCCACCTGCAATAAAAAACACAGAAACACACCGACCTGCACAACTGACAGGTAGGCTTAATTTCTTTTACAATGGCCACTTCATAAAATGGCTGGTATAAATACACCCCTTATGACTCTGCCCCACCCAGCATGCTAAGTGACACTAACTTCATGTGGCTGCTATGCCTACCTCCTGGCTCTGTCAAGGCCTATTCCTCTTAGCTGCGCTGATCCATGGGCTACCGTGTGGAAGCAACCTGCCGTATATCATTGGCAAAAACACAAAAAAAAATTGCTTTAGGTCTGAAACCTCATTGCAAGCCAAGTCATTTGTCCTTAAATGTACACGTACATCCAATTCCCCTTCTTGCTTTGCTCGCTTAACAATATTACAAATACGTCTCCTGTCTCTGTGAGCAGTAGCTCCAGGAAGACATCTCACAAGGCCACTATTGTCCAGGTCCACACCTCTTATGATGGAATCCCCGAACAACAACTGCTTTCTAACAGACCTCACCTTTTTGTCATTGGCTGCAGTATTGCTCAACTTTGACATAGAGGATGGTGGTTCCACAAACTCGGTGCCTGAGCCTGTCTCCACAACACCACTACACATTTGGTGCCTGAGCTTGTCTCCATAACACCACTACACTTGGTGCCTGAGCCTGTCTCCATAACACCACTACACTCTGAAAGTGCTGAAAATGAATTATGTAGAGCAAAAGATTGTGCAATATGCCTTTTATTCACAACTCTAAGTCTACCAGATCCTACAACGGCCGTTGCCACACATGCGCATTAGGTCTCCCCCACCGGCTGACGTCGGCGGGGGGAGGATTCAGGTAAGTGGCTGAAGGGATGCTTGGTTGTATAGGGAGAGGTATTAGCAGTAGAAAGAGGGAAGTGCTCATGCCATTGTACAGAACACTGGTGAGACCTCACTTGGAGTATTGTACACAGTACTGGAGACCGTATCTTCAGAAGGATATTGATACCTTAGATAGAGTTCAGAGAAGGGCTACTAAACTGGTTCATGGATTGCAGGATAAACCTTACCAGGAAAGGTTAAAGGATCTTAACATGTATAGCTTGGAGGAAAGACGAGACAGGGGGGATATGATAGAAACATTTAAATACATAAAGGGAATCAACACAGTAAAGGAGGAGACTATATTTAAAAGAAGAAAAACTACCGGGGGTCGGAGCCGAGCAGCCGGGCTGAATAGACGTGCCGAGCCCCAGCTCCTGAACCAAAACGTCCTTTTATGGGGAAAAACCCATGAAACTCGGCACGTCCAACTTCAGAATAGCTCCTGACAAGCGGGGGACACCCAGGCGAACAACCCAATACCACAAGCGAGCAGTTCGACCGCCGGGTGCCCCGATCCAACTATTGAGGCCTGCTGACATGCCAACATGCGGCAAACTCCCAGGGGCAGCGCGGGAGAGACGGCCGCTCTCTCGCAACCCTCACACCCAGCGGATTTACCGCAGAGCTCACGTCCCCCCCCCCTATGGACCGGCGGGGGTCATCCCGGTCCACACCACACAGGGCCACAGGCTCCTACAAGCTCCTGTGGGCGTACACAACCCGCAACTGGTAATCAAACTGGCGGACGCCGACCGCGTTCAGGGGCCCATACTCACCCAGCCTCTACAAGTGAGACCTACAAGCGGGACTCCCCATGAGGCCAGTATAAAAGCAGCCTTTGACCACTTTTGGGAGCGACTATGGGCCACACTGGCGCAGACCCATACAGCCAAAACGGCCTCCCGCAAGCCAATCACTCCTCCGGCGCATAGTCCAGCTCCGACAAGCACCATAGAGCCACCAACCGGGACTAAGCGAAAGAGAAGAGCGAAGGCTACCTCCCGACTTTTATGCCGCAGACCACACATCAGAAACTGCCTACCTGGGTCCCGACACAAGCGGAGAACCCACACGCAGGGCCCACCGCTACTCAAGCAAAAGAGCCACAAATGGGGGGCCTATGCACGGCTCTCAGCCAACAGAGGCCAGATAGACACTCAGCGCGTTGCCCGCCAACAAACTAGCAAAGCTGCTACAAGCGCCCTGAGGGGCTCTGACCCTCTACTCGGAGGAAACACCCAGACACCAACTCACGGATCAGCATGGGGAGAGACGAAGCAGGCACGTCGCCGAGAAAGTATGCTCACCACACAAGGTACCCACGAAAAACCGGGGAGTTGCAGCGGAGCCCCCCTGATTCCCAGCGGTGCCGAAGTCTTACTGAGCCAGGACTGTGGAATCGGCTGAAGCCGCGGCTACAGACGCCGAGCTTACTTATTGCTCAACGGACACACAAAGCTGTCTTACATTATATTAGCTTCTCTTCTTATTGGCATTACTAACTCTCATAATCTACTAATGTGGTGGAATCTCGGTAAAAATAAATTTAGTAGGCCGAGATTACCACGTGGCATGTGTACGTGCATATGCTGACGTATCGATCAGTTGGTTGCACGAGGCAAGATACGATCAGTAGTGTACGGAGCATGTGCAAGAATACAGGATGTAGTATTCCCCTCCTCCATTATGCTGGACAGGCCATGCGGTCAAGCAGGAAGTTAATTCTTATTTGTATTGATTGGTCAAGAGAATGTGCGGGTGGAGCTTAATATGGGAGGAGTTATGTGCCTATATAAGGAGCCTGCACTATTGTCCGGGGCTCAGAACTTGCTGTATTTTGGTGACATTAGTCCCTCTGAGTCCCGATCGGTGATCCAATAAAGAATCTCTTCCTTCCTGAAGAAACCTGTGTCCATCTCTCTGTGCTTGGCTTCCGTCAGTTTCTCCGGTATCATTTGGTGCATTGGCCGGGAAGCTCATCGTTCAACGGTAGCTGAGAGGCAGAGGCGTGAGACGGTCTATCTTTGCCCACGTTCTCTACGGCTGCACCCCTGAACTTCTGCGTGGACCTCCCTTCGTCTCGGCGCCACTGGTCTGTTGTCCAGGAGATCATCGGCCTCTACGTAAGAAGTGCTGGGGTGTCCCCGTCGATGAGTGTGAACTCAGGTTCAGGAACGAGGAGGTAAGACAACTGCTGTTTTAGACGGCAGACCCACTAGGGGTATACCGATTGTGCGGTAGGCCCAAAAGGGGTTTAAATCTGTGTATGGAATCTGCCCCCTCTGTCGGAGGGAAGGAGCGAAGGCGCACCGCTCAATCGAACGCTCTTTAGTAAGACCTTTTGATTTGGTTTGGAGTCAGGCGGGGTTCTGTGTAAATAGCCCTAGCCGGACACCGGTGTCTTGTCTAGACTAGCGTTCTAGGGTGTATATTTTGTTCGCTAGGTCGGAGGGACCGGGAGACTAAGCGACGTCTGTGTAAATTCGGTTCGCTAGATCTCAACCTATCTTGGCTAAGTGGGAAGGCGTGTAAATTTGGAACCCACTAGATTTTTGATAG
The DNA here is from genome assembly GCF_036172605.1 of Pelobates fuscus. NCBI lineage: Eukaryota > Metazoa > Chordata > Amphibia > Anura > Pelobatidae > Pelobates > Pelobates fuscus. The sequence continues at coordinate 282,900,437 of NC_086317.1, forward strand.
AGTAAATAGACTAAGAGGATTCTGTGTAAATTCCGCCCTCTAGTTCGCTATATGTGGTGCTTGGGCAGTGTGGCTAACCAAAACGGATGTAGATAGTTTTAGGTAGTCCATTCAAGGTACTGGCCAATAGTTTAGTTGGGATTGTAAATGTGTTAAAGATTGTTAGTAAAGTGTATATCTTGTTAGATAGCGCGAGCTCAGCCGTCTAGCGAGAGTGTTAATAGTGTGTTGCTGTATCATAGTGCACGGTACCATAACCCTGTATATTTACTGACACTGTATATAAGTACTAATCATTGTCGTCTATTGCATGTTTAACACCATAACCACTAATAATTGTATTGTGACCTTAAATTGTGCTTTGACCTATGCTAACCGTACTGTAACCGCTATTTGTAAAAGACGATGTTACTGGGGTGTGTTATAGACGGGTAATTCGTATATAGAGAATTATAGCGTGGGTGACTGTATAGTTTCGCCAAAGGGCATAATATTGATTATTTAGTGACTGGTGTAACAGCTGTGTGTGTACGGGAATTCCCTGAGTGTTTATTGTGTTATTGTGTACGTTTCACTTGGTAACCGTACCACGTGGTGCTGTTGCCGAAGGAAACGGGTGTGACTGTTGAATAGAACATGTGCATAGTATTCGTTGTCAACGACGTTCCATTGATAAGTATGGGCGCGTCGGAGTCCAATTGCTGGGACGTGATATGCTATCTAAGTTACAAGCGCAGATTACGTTCCTACCAAATGGAACAACATCCTTAAAGTTTAATGGACCTTCAGGTATTATGACATTATCCGTACCAAAGGAAGAAGAGTGGCGACTTTATACAGCGTTGACTAGCCAAAACCCTAGGAGTGATGAGTCCTTATTCAACATACCAGGAGTTTGGGCAGAGAACAACCCACCAGGACTGGCCCGCAATATTCCACCTATTAAAATCGAACTAAAACTTGGGGTTTATCCAGTGAGCCTAAGACAATATCACATCCCGCAGAAGGCTAAGAAGAACATCCAATCTTATCTGGATAAGTTCATACGGTATGGTATCCTAAAATTCTGTACTTCCCCCTGGAACACCCCATTGCTGCCTGTTCAAAAGCCCGGTACAGATGAGTATCGACCTGTGCAGGACTTGAGAGCAGTCAATGATGCGGTTGTTAGCATACATCCAGTTGTACCCAATCCATATAACCTGCTTGCTTTAATTCCGGGCGGGGCTACTTACTTTACAGTCCTAGACCTCAAAGATGCCTTCTTTTGCCTCCGAATTGCCGCAGAAAGTCAATGTATCTTCGCTTTCCAATGGGAAAACGCTGTAACGGGCTCAAAACGCCAAATGACCTGGACAAGACTGCCCCAAGGGTTTAAAAATTCACCTACCCTATTTGGTTCAGCTCTAAGTCAAGATTTTTTGGATTTCGAGTCCATCCCAGGAGAGTGTGTATTGTTACAATATGTAGATGACTTGTTGATAGCAGCAGTTACAAAGGAAATATGTCAGCAAGCAACGCACGATCTACTACACATTCTCTGGAAGGCAGGATACAAAGTGTCTAGAAAGAAGGCTCAGTTGTGTTTGCCAACTGTCAAATATCTGGGATTCCATATCTCTGAAGGTCAAAGAATTATGGGGCCAGAGAGAAAAGAAGCTGTGTGCCAAATACCGATACCCAAGAATAGAAGACAAGTGCGAGAATTCTTGGGGGCAGCAGGCTTCTGTAGGATATGGATTCCCAGCTACGCGATACTGGCAAAACCTCTGTATGCAGCTATCAAAGGTACAGAGCACGACCCCTTCTTATGGACTCAAGAACAGCAAACGGCATTTGAAGATGTGAAGAAGGCTTTGATGAGTGCCCCAGCATTAGGTCTACCTGATCACACACGACCATTCTACCTGTATGTACATGAGCAAAGAAGAATGGCTGTGGGAGTATTGACACAGTACTTGGGATCATGGCAAAGACCTGTTGCCTACATGTCTAAACAACTGGATGCAGTGGCCAGCGGACTTCCACCTTGTCTAAGAGCCGTAGCTGCAGCCGCCCTGCTAGTAGCTGAAGCCGATAAACTCACTCTGGGTCAAGAACTTTATGTACGAGTCCCACATGCAGTACAGACGTTGTTGGATTACAAAGGAAATCATTGGTTTAGTAACAGCCGTATGACCAAGTATCAAGCAATGTTGTGTGAAAACCCAAGAGTGCATTTAGAGACTGTAAACACCTTAAATCCAGCTACCCTTTTGCCACAACCTACTGAAAGTCAACATGATTGTTTGGAAGTAATGGATGAAGTATTTTCAAGTAGACCAGATCTTCGTGATTTTCCCATCCAGAACCCCGATGTTCAATATTACACCGACGGCAGTAGTTATGTGAAAGAAGGGATCCGCTATGCAGGATATGCAGTAACAACGATAGACAAGGTGATAGAAGCTCGGCCACTGGCAAAAGGAACATCAGCACAAAAGGCAGAATTGATAGCACTGACACGAGCGTTACAATTGGCTGAAGGTTTAAGAGTGAACATCTACACGGACTCCAAGTATGCGTTTTTAACCACTCATGCCCACGGAGCTTTGTATAAAGAAAGAGGACTATTGAATTCAGAAGGCAAGGAAATCAAGTACGCAGCTGAAATCCTACAACTATTGGAAGCAGTGTGGGAGCCGAAAGAAGTCGGTATTTTACTTTGTCGAGCGCATCTGAGAGGAGATGGTGATGTAACCAAAGGAAATCGGATGGCAGATAGTGCAGCTAAGCGTGCCGCTGAATCGGGAAGACAAGAGTATGTGGAGCATATAGCTGCTCTTATAACAACTCCACTGTCTCAATGGACTCCAGTTTATACAGCTCAAGAAGAGGAGTGGTTAAAGACTGAACCTGGAAAGTATTTGGAGAACAAATGGTATCATTTAGAAGATGGAAGAATAGTCATTCCAGCATCACTAGCGGTAGAAATTGTCCAAAACTATCACAACGGGACACATTCTGGGAGAGATAGTACAGAAGAATCCCTCAGAAAACATTTCTACATACCAAGATTGTCCAACTTGACTCAGGCCATTGTACGAAGATGTGTAACGTGTGCTAAGAATAATGCAAGGCAAGGACCAGTAAAGCCACCAGGAGTCCAGTTTATGGGGGGACTCCCCATGTCCGATTTACAAATTGACTATACAGTAATGCCTAAATCTGGTGGACATCGCTACCTGCTGGTAGTTGTGTGTACCTATTCAGGCTGGGTAGAAGCATGTCCTACTCGTACGGAGAAAGCAGGGGAAGTTGTGAGATTCCTGCTACGAGAAATAATACCCCGATATGGACTACCCTGCTCTATAGGATCGGACAATGGTCCAGCTTTTGTTCATCAGTGCCTACAACAACTGACTCATATGCTTGGTATAAAGTGGAGGCTTCATACGGCATATAGACCCCAGAGTTCTGGTAAGGTAGAGAGAATGAATAGAACTATTAAGAATCAGTTGGCTAAAATGTGTCAGGAAACCCAACTTAAGTGGAACGTTCTCTTGCCCATAGCTCTATTGCGAATCCGCAGTACACCTACCAGAAGGATGGGCCTCTCTCCTTTTGAAATCATGTATGGGCGACCACCTCCCGTACTTGGTAACTTAAGGGGGGATTTGAGTCAGTTGGGAGAAGGAATTACCCGGCAGCAGGTTGTAGAGTTGGGTAAGACTATGGAGGAGGTACAGAAATGGGTACAAGATAGATTACCTGTGAATATTTATCCCCCAGTTCATAGTTACCACCCAGGAGACCAAGTGTGGATTAAAGAGTGGAATAATGTACCGTTAGGGCCCAAGTGGAGAGGTCCTTATGTTGTTCTTTTGTCTACCCCTACAGCGATAAAAGTAGCCGAAGTGACTCCGTGGATACATCACTCCAGGGTTAAACCAGCAGCAGTCGATTCTTGGCAAGTTACAGCAGATCCAGAGAATCCCTGCAAGATCCGGTTAAAGCGCACGACTCAGTCGGAGTGACGAGGAACCTTGTGGATTACAAATTTTATTGTTTCAGAGATTTGGTAAGTGAGTGAGAAGGCCATAATAAAGCCTGTCCGCTCACCAACGAGTGTATAAGCCAGGAAAAGTCCCGAAGGGACCCCTGTGAAGACGAGCAGAACTCCATTCCCTGCAGCCCTTACATCCAGGAAGCTGAGGTGCCTTCGCACGGACGAAGACTGAGGATGACGACGAAAGATGTGTTTCTGATAGTGATGTACCGAACTGTTCGCCGGCGAATAGTTCCCGGCGAACATAGCATGTTCGCCTCCGCCACCGCGGGCGAACACATGCGGTGTTCGGTCCGCCCCCTATTCGTCATCATTGAGTAAACTTTGACCCTGTACCTCACAGTCAGCAGACCCATTACAGCCAATCAGCAGCACACCCTCCCTAGCAGACCCTCCCACCTACTGGACAGCATCCATTTTAGATTAATTCGGAAGCTGCAACCATTTTATTTTTTTTTTCAATTTTTATTTTTTATTTTTTAGTGCATATAAATGTTACAAGTAGATACTACCCCCAGACACTCTGTGTTACTGCAGATACTCCCTCCAGACACCCTGTGTTACTGCAGATACTCCCCCCAGACACTCTGTGTTACTGCAGATACTCCCTCCAGACACTGACACAGAGCAGAATAGGGACTGTTCCCCCTACATAGGGTCACTTGGCAGATATGGATTGACACCTATCCTAAGGATCCCTGATAAACACTGACACGGAGCCCTCCATGGGTGAAGATGGATTAATTTTTTTTTGTGCTCGGGTTTTTTATTTTATTTTTAAGTTCGACGGGTATGATGGCTTTTTATTTGGCCTTTTTTGGGGCTAAAAAATGAAGATTTTAGAAGAAGAAGACGTTGAATAGTAAGTTGAATTTTACTTTACAGGGTAGTAATTTTATTCCCCCTTCACTATTTTTTAGGGTGAGGGGGGTAGGTAGGGGCTTTTTTATTTGGCTGTGTGACTAGGGGCTTGGGGACACACACTGCATACACTATACACACACTGCACACACTATACACACACTACACACAATATACACACACACTGTACACACTATACACACACTGTACACACTATGCACACACACACTACACACACTGCATACACACACTACACACACTGCATACACACTATACACACTGCACACACTATACACACACTGTACACACTATGCACACACACACTACACACACTACACACACTGCATACACAATGCACACACTATACACACTGCACACACTATACACACACTGCACACTCTATACACACACTGCACACTCTATACACACACTATACACACACTGCATACACGATACACACTCTACACACACTGCATACACACTGCACACACGGCATACACTATACACACACTGCACTAACTATACACACACTGCACACACTATACACACACTGCATACACTATACACACACTGCATACACACTATACACACACTGCATACACACTATACGCACACTGCATACACACTATACACACACTGCACACACTATACACACTATACACACACTACACACACACACTGTACACACTATGCACACACTGCATACACTATGCACACACACTACATACACACTGCACACATTATACACACACTACACACACTACACACACACTATGCACACACTGCACACACTGCATACACTATGCACACACTATACACACACACTACACACACTATACACACTATATACACACACTATACACACTCACTATACACACAATATACACACACTGTACACACTATACACACAATATACACACACTGTACACACTATACACACTATACACACTATACACACTCACTATACACACAATATACACACACTTTACACACTATACACACACTGCATAAACATACATTTAAAAAAAAATTGCAGCTGTTTTTTACATTTCAAAGTTGGGGAGGGGGGTGCCAAATAAAGGATCCGCCCCGGGTGCCAAATGCTCCAGGTACGCCCTTGTATAGAGGGGAGCCATGTTACTCTGTATATAGAGAGGAGCCATGTTTACACTGTATATAGAGGGGAGCCATGTTACTCTGTATATAGAGGGGAGCCATGTTACACTATATACAGTGGAAACATGGCTCCCTCTATATACAGAGTAACATGGCTCCCTCTATATACAGAGGGGAGCCATGTTTACACGGTATATAGAGGGAAGCCATGTTATTCTGTATATAGAGGGAGCCATGTTTACACGGTATATAGAGGGAAGCCATGTTACTCTGTATATAGAGAGGAGCCATGTTACACTGTATATAGAGGGACCCATGTTACTCTGTATATAGAGGGAGCCATGTTTACACTGTATATAGAGAGGAGCCATGTTTACACTGTATATAGAGGGAACCATGTTACACTATATACAGTGGAAACATGGCTCCCTCTATATACAGAGTAACATGGCTCCCTCTATATACAGAGGGGAGTCATGTTTACACGTTATATAGAGGGAAGCCATGTTATTCTGTATATAGAGGGAGCCATGTTTACACGGTATATAGAGGGAAGCCATGTTACTCTGTATATAGAGGGGAGCCATGTTACACTGTATATAGAGGGAGCCATGTTACTCTGTATATAGAGGGAGCCATGTTTACACTGTATATAGAGGGGAGCCATGTTTACACTGTATATAGAGGGAACCATGTTACACGGTATATAGAGAGGAGCCATGTTTACACTGTATATAGAGGGAGCCATGTTACTCTGTATATAGAGGGGAGCCGTGTTTAGACTGTATATAGAGGGAAGCCATGTTACTCTGTATATAGAGGGGAGCCATGTTACACTGTATATAGAGGGAGCCATGTTACTCTATATATAGAGGGAGCCATGTTTACACTGTATATAGAGGGGAGCCATGTTTACACTGTATATAGAGGGAACCATGTTACACGGTATATAGAGGGGAGCCATGTTTACACTGTATATAGAGGGAGCCATGTTACTCTGTATATAGAGGGGAGCCGTGATTAGACTGTATATAGAGGGGAGCCATGTTACTCTGTATATAGAGAGGAGCCATGTTTACACTGTATATAGAGGGGAGCCATGTTACTCTGTATATAGAGGGGAGCCATGTTACACTGTATATAGAGAGAGCCATGTTACTCTGTATATAGAGGGGAGCCATGTTACACTATATACAGTGGAAACATGGCTCCCTCTATATACAGAGTAACATGGCTCCCTCTATATACAGAGGGGAGCCATGTTTACACGGTATATAGAGGGAAGCCATGTTATTCTGTATATAGAGGGAGCCATGTTTACACGGTATATAGATGGAAGCCATGTTACTCTGTATATAGAGGGGAGCCATGTTACACTGTATATAGAGGGAGCCATGTTACTCTGTATATAGAGGGAGCCATGTTTACACTGTATATAGAGAGGAGCCATGTTTACACTGTATATAGAGGGAACCATGTTACACTATATACAGTGGAAACATGGCTCCCTCTATATACAGAGTAACATGGCTCCCTCTATATACAGAGGGGAGCCATGTTTACACGGTATATAGAGGGAAGCCATGTTATTCTGTATATAGAGGGAGCCATGTTTACACGGTATATAGAGGGAAGCCATGTTACTCTGTATATAGAGGGGAGCCATGTTACACTGTATATAGAGGGAGCCATGTTTACACTGTATATAGAGAGGAGCCATGTTTACACTGTATATAGAGAGGAGCCATGTTTACACTGTATATAGAGGGAACTATGTTACACTATATACAGTGGAAACATGGCTCCCTCTATATACAGAGTAACATGGCTCCCTCTATATACAGAGGGGAGCCATGTTTACACGGTATATAGAGGGAAGCCATGTTATTCTGTATATAGAGGGAGCCATGTTTACACGGTATATAGAGGGAAGCCATGTTACTCTGTATATAGAGGGGAGCCATGTTACACTGTATATAGAGGGAGCCATGTTACTCTGTATATAGAGGGAACCATGTTTACACTGTATATAGAGGGGAGCCATGTTTACACTGTATATAGAGGGAACCATGTTACACGGTATATAGAGAGGAGCCATGTTTACACTGTATATAGAGGGAGCCATGTTACTCTGTATATAGAGGGGAGCCGTGTTTAGACTGTATATAGAGGGAAGCCATGTTACTCTGTATATAGAGGGGAGCCATGTTACACTGTATATAGAGGGAGCCATGTTACTCTGTATATAGAGGGAGCCATGTTTACACTGTATATAGAGGGGACCCATGTTTACACTGTATATAGAGGGAACCATGTTACACGGTATATAGAGAGGAGCCATGTTTACACTGTATATAGAGGGAGCCATGTTACTCTGTATATAGAGGGGAGCCGTGTTTAGACTGTATATAGAGGGGAGCCATGTTACTCTGTATATAGAGAGGAGCCATGTTTACACTGTATATAGAGGGGAGCCATGTTACTCTGTATATAGAGGGGAGCCATGTTACACTGTATATAGAGGGAGCCATGTTACTCTGTATATAGAGGGAGCCATGTTTACACTGTATATAGAGGGGAGCCATGTTTACACAGTATACAGAGGGAGCCATGTTACTCTGTATATAGAGGGAGCCATGTTTACTCTGTATATAGAGGACTGTTTGCGGTGCGTTAAACGGGGAGTTTGGTCTGTCACTGTGAAGCGGGCGTAACCCTTACACTACCTGATCGATACAACATCATACCTGATGCTTTAAAGCACGTTATTCCAAACAATTTAGGAATGTTAGGTGATTTCTGCCCTTTATGGATTAAAAGCAGACTCTGCATCAACTGTGTAATTTTCCATGGGAGTTTTGCCATGGATCCCCCTCCGGCATGCCACAGTCCAGGTGTTAGTCCCCTTGAAACAACTTTTCCATCACTTTTGTGGCCAGAAAGAGTCCCTGTTGGTTTTAAAATTCGCCTGCCCATTGAAGTCAATGGCGGTTCGCGTGACACTAGTTTCTGATAATGTTTTTATATGTGTATTTTTATATTCAGGAAGGTAGAGGTACCGACATTCCTAGCTGTGAGGTATGCATTAAGACTACAAGAACAGGTAACCATATTTCCCAAACTCTAATTTGGCATTCGCAATACGAGTGTAAAGGAGATGTATCAAGATGTAGATACTTAAATATAGAATATAGTGTGTGCCATTTAGGAGTAGGAGAACCTAAGTGCTTCAGTCCAGAGTATCAACCCCGTACAAGTTGGTTGACTCTCAGGAATGGAGATCCTCAGGGGACCCTAATTAATAAGACGGTATTAGAATCCGTACATTCTTCGGGTGTTCTGCTATTTGATGCGTGTAAGGCGATATCGAGTGGTAGAAAGCCGTGGAATGTATGTGGGGATCTTAGATGGGAGAGGACGTATGGGTCTAACGATAAATATATTTGTCCCAGTAGTAAAAATAAGTATGTGAGCCCTAGATGCCCAAATAGAGATTATAACTTTTGCCCATATTGGTCTTGTGTGGGGTGGGCAACTTGGGGACAGACAGTAGACAAGGACATGATTGTGACTAAGTTGCCTACCAGTCCATATTGTAAGTCTATGGAATGCAATCCAGTCCATATACTTATAAATAACCCCGACAAGTTCTTAGATAAATATGGTAATTTATTTGGGTTTCAAATATATGGGACGGGTTTAGATCCTGGGACAGTATTGTTTATAGGGATAGAGACTGATACGGTATCCTCCCAGACTCATCAAGTATACCATTCCTTTTATGAAGAGATGAGCATAGATAATAAGATCCCCCATAATGCTAAAAACCTGTTTATTGATTTAGCTGAAAGTATTGCCGGTAGTCTTAATGTTACCAACTGCTATGTGTGTGGAGGTACTAACATGGGAGACCAATGGCCTTGGGAAGCAAAGGAGGTAATGTCCGGTTCTGAGGCAGTTGACCAATTAATATCTACACAAGCCGATTATCATATGAGTGTTAGAGGTAAATCTGAGTGGAGATTAAAGACCTCCATCATAGGTTATGTTTGCATAGCAAGGAAAGGAATGATGTATAATACTTCTGTAGGAGAATTAACTTGTCTAGGGCAAAAAGCTTATGATGATGATACGAAGAATACAACTTGGTGGTCGGCTTCAAATGTCTCAGAACCATCTAACCCGTTTGCTAGATACGCCAATTTAAAGGATGTGTGGTTTGATTTATCCATCACATCTAACTGGAGAGCCCCAGCAAATTTGTACTGGATCTGTGGTAAGAAAGCCTATTCGGAGTTGCCACAGGACTGGGAAGGGGCATGTGTGTTGGGTATGCTCAAACCATCCTTCTTCTTGTTACCTATTGAAACAGGTGAGACTTTAGGTGTTAAAGTGTATGATGTGAATCATAGGAAGAAAAGGGGACCCATAGAGATAGGCGCCTGGGAAGATAATGAATGGCCTCCCCAGCGTATTATAGATTACTATGGGCCAGCCACGTGGGCAGAGGATGGTACCTTTGGTTATAGAACCCCAATTTATATGCTCAACCGTATTATAAGATTACAGGCAGTGGTTGAGATCATTACTAACGAGACATCACAAGCGCTCAATCTTCTAGCGAAGCACAATACCAGGATGAGGACAGCAGTATACCAAAATAGATTAGCCTTGGATTACCTATTGGCAGTAGAGGGAGGTGTATGTGGGAAGTTTAACCTGAGCAATTGCTGTCTTCAAATAGATGACGAAGGGCAAGCAATAGCTGAGCTTACTAGCCATATGGTTAAACTAGCGCATGTGCCTACTCAGGTATGGAAAGGGTACAATCCAAGTAGTTGGTTTGGTAGCTGGTATGAGTGGTTTGGAGGGCTTAAGGCAGTGGTAGGTGGAGTCCTACTAATTTTAATGTTGTGTCTACTCCTGCCGTGTCTTATACCCTTAGTAGTTAGGTCTGTGCAAAGCCTGATAGAAAATATAGCAGAGAGGAAGGCTGCTGCACAGATAATGGCAATTTATAAATATAAGGCTCTAGATCAGGGAGAACCAATGCAGGAAGATGAGTGTTGAAGATTCACATCATAAGATAAGTCTGGTCTGGTTCAAGGTAACTTGCGGTGTATGCAAACCAAGGTTAAGTGATGCCTCAAGTAATTGTGAAATATCAAGAGGCATCAAAGGGGGGAATGTGGTGGATCTCGGTAAAAATAAATTTAGTAGGCCGAGATTACCACGTGGCATGTGTACGTGCATATGCTGACGTATCGATCAGTTGGTTGCACGAGGCAAGATACAATCAGTAGTGTACGGAGCATGTGCAAGAATACAGGATGTAGTATTCCCCTCCTCCATTATGCTGGACAGGCCATGCGGTCAAGCAGGAAGTTAATTCTTATTTGTATTGATTGGTCAAGAGAATGTATGGGTGGAGCTTAATATGGGAGGAGTTATGTGCCTATATAAGGAGCCTGCACTATTGTCCGGGGCTCAGAACTTGCTGTATTTTGGTGACATTAGTCCCTCTGAGTCCCGATCGGTGATCCAATAAAGAATCTCTTCCTTCCTGAAGAAACCTGTGTCCATCTCTCTGTGCTTGGCTTCCGTCAGTTTCTCCGGTATCACTAAAGCTATGTTTTACCACATGAAACCCATAGGAGTATACTCTAGTTAAACGCTTAATCTTACCTTTCACATGTACCCCATTTACAATTATTTTAGCCTGTTTTACAAAGTAACAATGGGTACCCCCCTTTCCAGGGTTATGCCACACTCCTATCACTCTAAACGCAACCTTTATTTGCATACGCTTGAGCAGCCTAGCACAAACACTACAGATCACTGAAGATCCAAAGCTTGTTATTATATTCACACATAAAGTGCAAGATTACTCTCCACTCAAAGGTTGCACCACACTCCTATGACCTTACACTTAATGACTCTAAGCTTACCCGACATGTACACAAGCGCAGCTTAACAATACTACTACTGTTTTAAAGCATGAAGTTCCTTACATATATCTAAAATGTGCTGTTTGATCTGCCACGCATGTGACTACTGTTGAAATGCATGCATCAGCCGTCGTGGCTATGCAAGCTTGTATGTTATCTTGTGCACAAGAAAAATAAAGAATTTAAAAACAAAACAAAAAACTTTTTCACATAACCATGAAAAAAAAAAAAAAAAAAAAAGAAGAAAAACTACCACAACAAGGGGACAGTCTTAAATTAGAAGGACAAAGGTTTAAAAATAATATCAGGAAGTATTACTTTACTGAGAGGGTAGTGGATGCATGGAATAGCCTTCCAGCTGAAGTGGTAGAGGTTAACACAGTAAAGGAGTTTAAGCATGCGTGGGATAGGCATAAGGCTATCCTAACTATAAGATAAGGCCAGAGACTAATGAAAGTATTTAGAAAATTGGGCAGACTAGATGGGCCGAATGGTTCTTATCTGCCGTCACATTCTATGTTTCTATGTAAGGGGTTTTAACCCCTTTTGCCCTGCGGGAGGGGGCCCCAAGGAAGGGGAGAACTCCAGGAGCCTATAGTGCCAGGGAAAAGAGGTTTGTTTTCCTGGCACCATAGGATCCCTTTAAGTCAAACAAACCTTAGTTTTTTGTTTTTTTTTCGTCCTCCTGTATACCTCAGATTACCTCCAATTTATCTCCAGAATATCTCCAAGCACGCACTTTGAAGCAGCAACCAAGCTATATCAGCCAAGCTAATGACCATTACCCCTTAAATAACTCCTAAAAGCAGCACCCACTAGGAATGTTTAACACTTGTGTGGGCCTATGCTTATTTGCAAGCAAATCACATGAAATGCCTTACCAATTTTTATTTTTGATAGACTGAATTATTTCTGTCTGCATGGAAGAAGTTGAGATCTCCAATTGATTAGGAGATATTGATCTTCTATTTTGTTCTTTTTGAGTAGCCATGTTGGATTTGGGTGAAAAAAAAAAGTACTAGTTGTATTGGTTTAGTTTTTTTCTGTTTTATCAGGTCTAACCATCTCATGCATTTTCTCTTTTTTGGGGGCCATGTTTTTTTTAAATTGAATGTGTTTCTCGTGATTTACTGGTTTTAACGGTCTTCAGGGATCTCTTCCCCTTTTATAATGAACTAATTGTAATGTTTGATGTTTGTAGATCTCAGCTGTAAATTTCAACTGTTTATCAGTTGTTTACTGATTAATACAAACTTTATATACCTTAACTTTGGGATTATTTGGTGTTTGTATACTGGAATACTGTGGAAAGAGTATTTGCAATAGCCCTGCAATAGATCCCTGTATCCAATTATCACTTCACCACCCATACTTGTCAAACAGTAGAAAAAAGAAACAAGAGAAACTAAATATTGAGGGTACTTGCAATACTGTGTGCGTTACTTATCTTCAAGTCTTCCTGATCCAAGACTGGAATCTGTCTCTGCCTCCAGCTCCAATCCCGTTATGCTGTCTGTTGCTCCGACTTAGCTTTGTTGCTTCGTGTCCGCAGTCTAATTCTGCTTGTGTCCCCTTCAGCCGCTATCTACGTTCCTCCTTCTTCCGCCATACTGCTTCCCAGCCGCATTTTCCAAATTTGTGCCCCCAAACGCGCTCCTGCAACAACGAATGACATCCTACGTCATCCCGCTCTTGACCTTTAATCGTCATTTAATCCTGTGCATGTCTCCTTGTGTGTCTGTAACAAGGCCAAACATCCAAGGGTATGTAAACTTTTGATCAGGGCCATTTGGGTGATTTCTGTTATCATTATGATTTAAAAAGCAGTCAAAACAACTATGTGATAATAAATGACTTCATATGATCATTATTCTTCAATAAAAGACACTTTTTCGCATGATCAGTCATATTTTCAAAATCAATGCCAAAATGGCACATTTATTGCCAGGGTATGCAAACTTTTGAGCACAACTGTACCTGTCAGAGCACTCTGATTAGTGGCTTAAACCAACCAATCAGAGTGCGCTGACTCAAATTGCAGGTTGTAGGAAGGCTTTATAAAGAGCTCAGTGTATGCGAAACCCTTGTCGTTTGAAGATGGATTATTTTCTATCATCTGGATTTATTTTGCCCTTTTTTGGGCTGAAAAAAATAAGTTTTTAGAAAAAAAGAAGACCTCTAATGGTAAGTATGATTTTTGTTTAAAATTTTCCATGTATTTAGTTTTTAGCTTCCCCCTTAATTATTATTAGGCTGAGCGGGGTAGGTAGGATTTATTTTATTAGGTTCCATGAAAAAAGCCCACATAAAAATTGCACATAGAAAAAAACTCCACTGTCATAAATGCCCACAAGAAAAATACCCACACGGAAAATTGCCCACAAGGAAAAATGTCCACATGGAAAAATGCCCACAAAGAAAAAAGCCCACACAGAATAAAGCTTATAAAGAAAAATGCCCACACTGACTAATATGCACATATAGTAAGATTCCCATTTTATTTTGTTATTGATATCGTATGATTAAAATATCTCATATTCATATGCAACAATTTGCATTGTGATTTTATAATGTATAATTAAATAACTTGCTCTGTTATAAGTATACTAATTGATTGCTACACAAAATGTGGCCTGTGTATGTAGAGAGATTTAACCCCTTAAAGGATCACTATAGAGTCAGGAAAACAAAGTGGTATAGTGCCCTGAGGGTGCCCCCACCCTCAGGGTCCCCCTCCCGTAGCGCTGAAGGGGTTAAAACCCCTTCAGCAGCTTACCTTATTCCAGCGCCAGGCTCCCTCGGCGCTGGTGACCTCTCCTCCCCCGTTGACGTCAGCTCCCTCTGCCGACGTCAGCGGAGCCGAATGCGCATGCTTTTTTTTTAATGCTTTCCTATGGATGCTCTGCGTGATGGAGGTATAATATGCCTCCAGCGTTGCAGATGCGCCTCTAGTGGCTGTCCTCTGAAACTGCTATGACAACTATCACAACTCCTTGTTGTTCTCAGATGTTTCTCTGCTTTCAAAATTATTCAATCTCATTAGTGGAGAAAGATACAAAAAGAAAAGACATCCAGAATGAAAAAAGTAGAAAGGCTTGTGCAAAGTACAAAAAGCATTTATTACTTACACATAGGTAAGAATCAATCAGCATAGGATAAAAACTGCCCACAATGTGTCCAACGCGTTTCTTCCCACTACAGGGACTTCCTCAGGGACCTTGCAGCAGTGTGACAGGTTTAACAATGAATAAAAAAACATTCCCTCTCCCTCCCTCTTAAATACACCCCACAATCAGTAATAAACATTCATTCATGAATGTGGAACTCATGAATGAATGTTTAGTGACCCATATTTTGGTTTAGTGTATTATAGAACCCTGTATTATCATAGCACACTGTATTATTGTAGTGCATTGTATTAATATAGCACACTGTATTATAGCACTCTGTATTATTATAGCACTCTGTATTATTGCAGCACACTATATTATAGCACTGTATTAATATAGAACACTGTATTAGTATAGCACTCTGTATTAATATAGCACAGTGTATTACAGCACTCTGCATTATAGTAACACTCTGTATTATTATAGCACAGTGTATTATCATAACACAGTGTATTATTATAGCACTCTGTATTATTATAGCACATTGTATTTTAGCACTCTGTATTATAGTAGCACTCTGTATAATTATAGCACAGTGTATTATAGCACTCTGTATTGTTATAGCACAGTGTATTATAGAACTGTGTTATTATAGCACACTGTATTATACCACCACTCTGTATTATAGTAGCACTCTGTATTATTATAGCACAGTGTATTATTATAGCACTCTGTATTATTATAGCACACTGTGTTATTATAGCACACTGTATTATTAGAGCACACTGTGCTGACATTGAATATAAACACAGGGTTGCCATGCTCCATCTAAGGACACCGTGATGCTGCACGCTTGGCAGGGGGCGTGGCCTCGCTTACTAATGGCCGAGCCGCGCTGTTATGCTCCACGCCCTGTGCATGACGTAAGTCCGCTCCCGCGCATCTGACTGGCCGCCGCGAGGACAGAAAGGGTGGTCTCGCGCGCCGGTCCCCGCCCTCTGATGGTCTCCGGTCCGCGGCTCCCAAGCTGTCTGCATAGGTGAGTGCGAGGCCTCGGTCGGCGCAGCCGGCAGTTTGTAACGGTAACGGTGGCGGAGGGGAGCTGCCGCCCGGCGGGTTAGTGCTGCCCTGGCCGGGTGTGAGAGGGGGAGCCGGGCTGTGTGGGCTCCGCATGGTGTGCGGGAGAGAGGGTGACCTAGATACCGGCTGTGTCCTTCCCCGGTCCCACGTGTCCGGTACGGGCTGCCCGGGCTCCGTGCTGGCGGTGCACGCAGTAACCTTAGAGCCGGAGCCGTGATTGCAGCGGGGGGGCAGTCCGTGTCCGGCCCGTGTCTATATATAGCGGCCCGCATGCTGACTCTATTAATAGCTCCCACGTGGGTACACCGGGCACCGGGCCTGACGGGGGGGGAGGGAGACACGTGCAGCGCGGGGGTAAACAGAGCGCCCCCCACTGACCGCGTGCGGCCCCCAAGCACCCAGCCAGCCTCGGGGGGGAGGGGGGGGGGGGGTCTGTCAGTGTGCTCCCCCTGCCAGGCTGAGTGCCCGGGCTGAGTGCTGGCCGGCCGTGTGCTCCCTGCAGGTGGCTTTGTCCTTGGCTGTGCCAGCACGGTGACTGTCACCTTACTGAGTGTCTGCTTTATTATCCGGCCCCTCAGGCTGTGTGTGTCCATGTGCTGTGTGTGAATGGGTGCCGGCAGTGTGTGTGTGTATGGTCCCATGTCCTGAGCTGGTTCACCAAGGTCACACTCACTCACTAACACTGGGTTTGTTGTAAAGGTCACACTGCCTGGCGGGTACATGTGTTTTACACAGATTTATTGTAGGCCACGATGATTCTGTTATCAGTGCAGATTGTGAAGGGTGTGCTGGTATGAACAGACCTGTCTAAGTTTCTTCCTTTATTAAGTTTTACAAATGTGTTTGTAACTTGTGTCGTAAACGGACTACCTCTCTGTAAAAACCAGGATTTGGTTAGTCATTAATGGAAAGTATTTCAGCCAGTTTCTAGAATTGTTCGTCTTTTTTTTTTTTTTTATAAAAACATTTTTTACCTTCCTTGCTCTCATGGCTTCCTTGTTGTGTATTCCTCTAGTGAAATTGATATTTCACGTTTTCGTTCTTTTTCCTTCTTAACAGTTTAGGTATTTTTAACAAAAACATTTACATATTATACAAAAATGTAAAACAATAAATTAAAAATGATGATATATATATATATATATATATATATATCATCCCTTTTTTTTTTTTTTTTTTTTCTTCTCAAGGTTGTTTGCCTGCCATGCAGGTTAACACTTTCAAATTGTCACAACTTTGTGTAGCATGGTGGGTGAAAGAATTACTGACAGTCTACACTTGTTTTGTTTATACAAACAACAAATTCTGCTGTGCACTTCAAGGGTCAAAGTAGATTAACACATTTTAGTTTCTATTTCCCCATCTAATTATTTTTAAGGTTTTTAAGTAGATTTGTTTTTTTTCATTGACTATTATGGAAAATACATGAAGCCGGTGATGTCCAGGTGTGTGCAGCTATTTAACCCCTTAAGGACCGGACTTTTTTTTGCGATGTTGTACATTTGCGACCAGGCATCTTTTTGACACTTTTGTGGTGGTTGTGTTTAGCTGTAATTTTCCGCTCTCTCATTTACTATTCCCATACAAATTATATATTGTTTTTTTCAGGACAAAATGGGCTTTCTTTACATACCATTATTTATATAATCTCATGTAATTTAATTTTTAAAAAATGAAAAAATATGATGAAAAATTTTAAAAAATACATGTTTTTTGACTTTTATGTAAAAAATCTTTTACTCATCTACAAAAGCGAATGAAAAAAACTGCTAAATAGATTCAAAATTTTGTCCTGAGTTTAAAAATACCCAGTGTTTACATGCTTTTTGCTATTTTTTTGCATGTTATAGGGCTATAGGTACAAGTAGGATATTGAGGTTTCAAAACCTATATTTTTAAAATGTATCAATAGTGACATTGTAACACTATTATCTGTCATAAATCGCTGAATAACACCCCACATGTACATATTTTTTTTTAAAGTAGACAACCTAGGGTATTCAATATGGGGCATGTCCAGACTTTTTTAGTAGCCACTTAGTCGCAAACACTGGCCAAAGTTAGCGTTCATATTTGTTTGTGTGTGAAAAAAGTAAAAAACTAAATTGAACGCTAATTTTGGCCAGTGTTTGTGACCAAGTGGTTACTAAAAAAGGCTGAACATACCCCATTTGCAATACCTTGGGTTGTCTACTTTTGCAAATGGTATGCCATCATGGGGGTAATTCTCATTCCTGGGCTACCATACGCTCTCAAAGGCAACGTAACCAACCTGGCCATTTTCAATGTAAAAATATGACCCATATATTTGACCCTGTAACTTTCAAAAACGCTATAAAACCTGTACATGGGGGGTACTGTTATACTCAGGAGACTTTGCTGAACACAAATATTAGTGTTTCAAAACTGGAAAATGTATCACAACAATTATATCATCAGTAAAAGTGCTGTTTGTGTGTGAAAAATGCAAAAAAAGTCACTTTCACTGACAATATCATCGCTGTGATATGTTTTACTGTTTTGAATCACTAATATTTGTGTTCAGCGAAGTCTCCCGAGTAAAACAGTACCCCCCATGTACAGGTTTTAGGGTGTCGTAGAACGTTACAGGGTAAAATACAGTGATAGCAAATTAAATTCTCTGGACTTTCGGCCTGGGTTGGCAGGCAGGTCCCTTAAATTGCAATCAATAAAATAACTTAATTATGTAAAAATATTACATAAATACGCACGTAGAATTTAAATATATATGCATATTTATATATTTGAAGTCTACGTGTATATTTATATAATTATTTATGTAATTTTGTATATGGACATATGAATAGTTCGTATTCTTTTTATTTATTTATATATACATAGATATATATACAATTTCATTCTAAGTGTATTTTGATATAAATATATATATTAATATCAAAATACAGTTAGAATAAAATTTCGTATAGATAAATAATTTTTTTTTAAATTTTTATTATTTTAAATTTTTTTAGTTTAATTTAAATTACTTATTATTTGTAGTTTATAATAATATATACACAATATATATAGTTATTATATATATATATACACGTGTGTAATTTAATTATAAGTGTATTTTTATATTAATATATGTACATATTAATATAAAAATACACTTAGTATGACATTATATATATATATGATATTTAGACGTATATTATATAATATATATAATATACGTCTATATAACATATATATACACACATATATAATTATAATTTTTATTTATTAACTTTAAACTTTATTTTTTTTATGATTTTACACTAAGCAGGGACACTGCCTGTCAGCACAGACAGTCCCCCTGCAGGCAGAGACATGGACACCTATTGTGACCATGTGGTCGCCCTGTTGGGCGATCACATGGCCACAGGGGTCCTAATCCGCCATGGGGAGACTGTCTGGGCTGCAGGCAGTCTCCCCACAACGGGAGCACCGCCGATCGCCGCCGGGGGAACGACGGCGATCGGGTAAGTACATTGGACCGTTAGGACGGTTCAGGACCGTCCTCGGTCGGCAATGCAAAAATGCCGATGACGGTCCTGAACCGTCCTCGGTCCTTAAGGGGTTAATAAAACCCATATGTTTGGCCCAAATCCCTCAGTCCCTCTTTTCTATCATAATGTCCCTCTTTTCTAGGAGTTCATGTTGTTGGTGTGTCTGAGTGCATAACAGAGATTTAAATCAATAATATCTCACAGTAATGTCTATAAACACTATTTTTGTTTAAAAATGAGTTACATTGACCTTGTTGTAAATTACACTTTTGTTGCATATAGTTGGTAAATCGCCTAAAAGTTCTCTGAACAGTCACACTTTTAAAGGGACACTGTAGGCACTGAACTGGTCTGGGTGCAATGTCCCATCACCCTTAACACTAAGCATGTAATTATTGCAGTTTATATAAATTGCAATAATTATCTGCTAGGGTTAAAGGGAAACTCCAGTGACAGAAAAACGATCTGTTTTTGTGCAAAAACAAAAATTGCACAAAATTAGCCAACATGGAACTTTTTTTTTTTTTTCTCCCCAGTCTGGCTGGTGGTACCCCATGATGCTGCTAGTGTTGGAGTTACAGCAGTCAATGGGTTAAACTCTGAGCCAGGAGGCCCCTCCAGTGACTACATGGAGGTGTCCCTAGGGGCAATGTAAACACTGCCCCTTTCCTGAAAAGGCAGTGTTTACATGAAAATGCCCAAAGGGAGCTATTATACTCACCAGAACTACATTAAGCTGTAGTTGTTCTGGTGACTATAGTGTCAATTTAAAATTGTTCTAGAACAGTTTAGTAGTTTACTTGGTTCCAGGTGCCTGCATTGAATTCAGTGCATAATTAGCTCTAGTCAGGTGATGCTTTGGAGATCTTGATTTTTATTTTTATTACTTTTTGTAAGATTAGGGAGAAAGCACCTAATGAGTGTAAGTATGACAGGTGTAGTTTCCAACAAATGTTAACATAGCAGTGTCTCAGGAACTGCACTGTCTTGCAGAAATAAAGGGACATGGTCTGTGCACCAACAACACAACACCCTCTTCCCTTCCTGTAATATGACTTTCATGAAGATTGAATCTTTGTAGAAGTGTCAATCCCCTGGCCGTAACCAGTGACTACTACAGGGAGTAGACTCTTGTCTTTGAAGGTTCTAGTGGGGACCTCCATGGACCTTAAAGGGACACTCCAGGCACCCAGACCACTTCTGCTCATTGGAGTGGTCTGGGTGCCAACTCCCACTACCCTTAACCCTGCAAGTGTAATTATTGAAGTTTTTTATAAACTGCAATAATTACCTTGCAGGGTTAAGTCCTCCCCTAGTGGCTGTCTACTAGACAGCCACTTGAGGGAACTTCCTGGTCCCTAGCACAGATTATCTACCTCCAGCGTTGCTCTATTCCCCATAGGGAAGCATTGAAATTCATTTTCAATGCTTTCCTATGGGGTGCGCCAATGCGCATGCGCGGCATTGCCACGCATGCGCATTAGGTCTCCTCGGCCAGTGGGCGGGATCAGTCTCGCCCACCGGCCGACGTAGGCAGAAGGTGGAGCGGCGGGGAGGAGCAGGCAGCGACGCGAGACATGTCGCTGCCGGAGGTAAGTGACTGAAGGGGTTTTCACCCCTTCAGTAACCGGGGATTGGGGGGTGGGAGGGAGAGGGACCCTCCAGTGCCAGGAAAACTGATTGTTTTCCTGGCACTGGAGTTTCCCTTTAATGCTGTTGTTGAATCAGACTTGTACCTGTCCGCAAGGTACAGGTTCAGGTAAGTAAAACTCATCTTTGTCTGCCACCAGACCCTCAGCGGCGATATCACAGTTGTGAATTTTGCAAAGGCTAGACGATGACAATGCCACTTCTAGTTGAAGCAGGTTTTGGTGTCTGGAGTACTATTTTTACTCCTGATCTCATGAAACTATATCATGCAGGAAATCGTGCAAATTCTGTCTTGCACTCTTTGTAGGTCAGGATTTAATGATTTTGCAGTTGCTGCTAAAATATTTTATATTTTGAGCACTATAGTTAAGTATATTATTCCTTATCACAGACTGGCCATCACCAAATGACTGGAAGAGGAGGAATCCTTTGGTTCACCTTCTCGTAAGATTCACATTTCAACTTCAGAAAATAAGGCATAAATTATAGAGTAGATAGGGAAATTTGACGCTGGGAAGGCAAGCTAAGAATCAGCTGATGTCCAATATCTTCTTGAATTGTGCTACCTGTTGCTTAAATATACAATCCAGGCACCAATACAAATTTAATGCATTTGATAGCTTTCATCCTCATTAATATGGTGTATTTTTGGCATGCTAAAATTTTTACAGTTTTTGTGCAAAAAATGTTTTGCAGGATTTTGCACCAAAAGCCTGCCTCCTACACTCCTCATGCCAGGAAGACTTCATTATCAATAGGATGCACACAGTCTCAGCAGCACAGAGTGAGCAGATTTGAATTCACAACCTGGCTGCAGAAAAATAAAGTACTATGTGATATCTTTAATGTATGGCTCTCTGGGTATCTTCTCCTTTGTTCAAATTATTCAGTCAGTGGCTGAGCGGTGTTCATGCCTGTTGGTAAGGAAGTCTTTTTCTAAATTGCATGGTAGTTGCTAAAGAGGCAGGCTTATAATGCAGCATTCTGCAAAACATGTTTATTTTATGCAAAAAAAAATGCAGCAAAATAGTTAGGCAAAAATCGCATTATCAAATGCTTTAAGGTAGCTTTGGTGCCCAGAAAGTCCCTTTAAGCAGCACTGAAAACAAATTTTTATATTTACACAGAAAGGCTGCCCATGACCTTTTTAGTGATGCTGGTTCTCTGGGAAATTTACACCTGTGATCAGCGATGTATTAATTGCGAGGATAGCAAGGCATTTGCCTTGGTCCACCCTCTCCAGGAGGGTGGCAAAAAACGCTGCCCCAGCAAATGCCTTGCTAGCCTTTTGTCCCGCCCTCCCCTCGAGGCAGGCGACAACTTGCTTTGTGGGCGGGCAGCAAGGGAGTGCTTATCTCGAAGCTCCAGTCTCTTGCGCCCTTCTGTGATGCTGGGAGCCGGAATATGACGTCACTCTAGCCCCGGCATCAGTAAGCGTTGTGTGAGGGAGTAGAGCAAGATTATAGCTCCCTCGCCATCCCCATTCCGCGCCCAGCAGCCACCGAAGACCCCTCCCTCCCCCTCAGCAGCACAGGAGCCCCTACACTCTCTCTCCCCCCTCCTCACCCACCGCAGCACAGGAGCCCCCCCAGCCCACACTCCCCCTTTAGCAGCAGAAGAGCCCCCACACTCCCCATTCCTGCCCCCAGCAGCACAGGAGCCCCCACTTCCCCTCTCCAGCAAAGAAGCCAGTAGCACAGGAGTCCCCAGCCAGCAACAGCCACGCTGGACCACAGAGAAAGAATCCACTCCTCCTAGGTAAGGAGCCTGGATGGATTTAAATTAAAATAATACAATTAATTTTTGAGTGTATGATAAAATGTCTGTGTGTATGTGTGTTTGTCAGTGTGTTGTGTCAAATCAGTGAGGATCTATGTGTCACTGTATGTGTATCTGAGTGGGTGTGTTTGTTAAAGTGTATGACTGTATCAGTTAGTGAGTGTATGTCCGTACATGTGTCTGGAGGATGTGCGTCTGTCAAAGCGTGTGTTTGGTCTTAAATAGGAAGGGGGATAGCAGGGCAAAATTAATGAGGGGGTTGCTAGAGTTTAGTCCTGCCTACAAATCCAAGATACACCTCTGCCTGTGATAAAGAAAAAGCGTAAACTGGTTCTGGTTGAATAGATATGCATTAACACACTAGACTAGATTACTGTATTCAGAGGCGCAATTCCATACACTCTCTCACATTCTACTAGACACGAGAAATCATAACCACCCTCGTAATGCATAGAGAAGGAGATGGGAGCAAGGTATTAATAGACCCTCAGTTAGGAACTCTGCGACAGGATGTCAATTTTAAGTGTGGTCCTGAGCTCACACATTAACAATCAATACTATAAAGTGAAGACAAAATTGCTCCCATCTGGTATAGAGTAACCTTTCTATCTCACAACTAGCTTGTGATATTAGGACTTCAGAATATTGGACTCCAACGCTTGGTGATCCATATGTAATTATGGGTGATATTCTCCATTTAGGGTAGAAGTCAGTGGTTCTCAAACCAGTCCTCATGACCCACCAACAGTCCAGGATTTATGTATTTCCCTGTTTTATTCCAATGGAGATCCTAACAAAACCTGGACTTTTGGTGGGTCTTGAGGACTGGTTTGAGAAACGGTGGTATAAGTGAATGATTTCTGATAACAGTGCTTGCAAAAAACTCTATTTTCTAACGTGTTTTAGTTCTAGAGCCTTGAATCTATGGGATGCCTTCACCCCAGTTTTTATCAAGTTATGTCCATTTTTTATTAAATATCCATCTTTCTCTGGTACCCATAGTCTGTTCTGCAGTCTAATTGATAATCCAGAATTTATATTTGCACATTCTCAAATGTGAATGTCAACCTTGGATGGTGATGGTCTACTGAGCACACTGTGGGCAGGTAAATGGTTATGGTGCTTAGTGTCTTGTAAAGATTATGAACTGTTGTCATCAAAGCAACTCAATACTGCTGATAGACACCTCTTTCTTACTTGGAATTTTTTTTTTTTTAAACGGATACAAAAATAATTTTAATGAATGTTTAGATTGGTGGGTGTGTGCATTTGTGTCAATTAAATATACAAAAATAAATCTGTGCTTCAGTATTTTTTTTTTTTTTATATGAACCGTAAAGAAGGGTAGTAGAACAGCACAAAAGCTGAATCTCTGCTGCATAGTTAAACTTATCAGTATGTCCTGGGCACGGTTAGAAAATCACAAATTGCCTTATGTATAGTTATATAGTGTAAAGTTTTATGGTAGTAGTGAAAGAGGGGGGCTGGCTAGCTAACCTGATTCCTTGTCTCTGATTCCTTCCTGTGGCTGTCTATACCTTTTTATGTAGTCTTTCCACGGCTACAACTCCAATCTTTTCCTCATTGTGATGTTTGTTTACTGGCCATCTGTCATTGCACCTGGCAATTAGTTTGATAGTTAAAGGACCACTACTATAGTGCCAGGAAAACATACTCGTTTTCCTGGCACTATAGTGCCCTGAGGGTGCCCCCACCCTCAGGGACCCCCTCCCGCGGGCTCTGGGGAGAGGAAAGGGGTTAAAACTTACCTTTCTCCAGCGCCGGGCGGGGAGCTCTTCTCCTCCTCTCCTCTCCTCCCATTTGGCTGAATGCGCACGCGCGGCAAGAGCTGCGCGCGCATTCAGCCGGTCTCATAGGAAAGCATTATCAATGCTTTCCTATGGATGCTTGCGTGCTCTCACTGTGATTTTCACAGTGAGAATCACGCAAGCGCCTCTAGCGGCTGTCAGTGAGACAGCCACTAGAGGATTTGAAGGCTGGATTAACCCATTTATAAACATAGCAGTTTCTCTGAAACTGCTATGTTTAGAAAAAAAAAAAATGGGTTAACCCTAGCTGGACCTGGCACCCAGACCACTTCATTAAGCTGAAGTGGTCTGGGTGCCTATAGTGGTCCTTTAACCTTCCTGTTAAGTCAACAGATTATGCAGTGACAAATGTCTTCAAGACCCTAGTAGACACATACAGTACATATGTAGGGCCCTGTCTATAAGCCGTTCTTTTTAAAACCTCTTGGTATTTACTTTTTAAAAAATCTTCCTGTCCTTTACTTGGAAAAATAAGATGTGTATAAATTTAACCTCTTAAGGACCAAGGCTCTTATTGAGATGCAGCACATTTATGACCGAGGCCTTTTTGGCACTTTCTATCCCATTTACCCTTTCTGGTTAAAGGGACACTATAGTCACCAGTGCACCTACATGTATTCCCGACCCTATAGTGTTAACACCACCATCTAGCCCCGCTGGGCCCCTCATGCCTCCATAAATATAGTCAAAATCTTACTGTATTCAAGCCAGAAGCTGTAACTCTGCATGATGTTTGCCTAACAAGTCTTCTGACCTCATCAGAAGTGGTAGCCTGATCCAATCACAGTGCTTCCCCATAGGATTGGCTGAGACTAACAAAGAGACAGATCAGGGGCAGAGCCAGCATGATTCAAACACAGCCCTGGCCAATCCGCATCTCCTCATAGAGATGAATTGAATGAATGAATCTATGAGGATAGTTCAGTGTCTGCATGCAGAGGGAGGAGATACTGAATCACAGGATGCTGTGCACAGTGCTGCCCTGTGCTCTACTGACAGCAGATCTGAGTGGATGGAGGCATATTATGCCTCCATCAACTCGGAAGTCCCTCTGGTGGCATTCTGAGTGACTGCAACTGGAGGTGTTCCTAGCTTTCAATGTAAACACTGTATTTTCTCAGAAAATAGTGTTTACATGAGAAGCTGCAGGGAGCTATAGTTCTCACCTGAACAACTTCATTAAGCTGAAGTTGTTCAGGTGACTATAGTGTCCCTTTAAGAAGACCCATATTATTTATATATAACTTTTAAAGGTGAAATAGGGCTCTTTTGTATGTATACATAACCCAATAGTAAATATAGATAAAATATTAAGGGGGGTTAAGGCAGACACATTGGCCCAGTGGCTTTTTGATCGATTTATTATTTATAGAAATTGACACTTTTTTTATTATTATGGGATAGTTCTCACCCAGCAAGCTGAAGTGTGTTTTGGGTTGTGGAGTGGTCCTTTAAGAGCATTTTGACACTTTTCATTAACCATTTTATAATGCATTTCTGCCAAAAAGTTTTTTTATTAATGTTTTTGTGATTTTCACATGTTTTTTTGGGGGGAAATTCAGACAGTGTTTCTCTACTGTAAACCCACCATAATTGTATTCTGATCTCAGCATTGGGCTTTCCCAGCTCTCACAGTACAGAACAATATCTACTGTAATTGGAGCATAAGAGGGAGATCACCCTCTCATGTGGTAGCTCCTAAAACTGATCTGTGCTGGGCAGCTGGACAAAACCAGTACTGATTGTTGGACAGAGGGGCATACAGGTAGACCTCAAAGGGTCTTTTCATATGGTGGGTGTCTCCCTCAACATGGGGGCAGACTGTAAATCCTTTAAAATAACTGCAGCTGAGTTATTCTAAGGGCCATGTGCAGCGCTCACTTTGCGCTAAAATAAAAAGGAACCTTGGCCTACGTGTATAGATCAATGTAACTGTTTTATATCTAATAATGGCCCATCTCGGCACTTCTCATTGTTTTGTGTACTGTAATATAATACACCCAGGCTTTATACAATGATATTCTAAGCCTAAATATTCCAAGTTTGTTTTCTCTCAGGCTTGCTTGCAGCTGTATACATTTATCAAACACATGATGTTACTGCTGCTAGGAAGCCATACAAGGCTGTCTTGGCCTTGCACTAGCTTAGGCGTAATTCTGTGAGGCAGAATTTCTACAACTGACAACTCCAGTTGTAGTGTGACTGGAATACAAAAGGCCCAGATTTCTCAAGAATGATCCTGGTAATTTCTCTATCATGTGGGATTTCTGTCCTGACTGTATTTGCATGCCTAGTTTGTACTGATAGTAAGTTGATAGGAATACATGTTCCAGATAATCATGACCTTAAGAGTACTGTATAATAAGTCAGTGATGGAATGACCTTTAGCACTCATTCAGCTCTCTGGGAAGCATAGCCCTCTGTTAATTCATGCATCTATTTATTGCAAGAACTGTTATTTATTTATAAAGCATGATCAAATTCAGCAGTGCTGTACAATTGGTGGACTAACAAACAAGTACTTGTTCTAGATAAGTTGGACGCATAGGAACAGAGGCGATTGAGGACCCTGCTCAATGATCTTACATGTTAGAGGGGATGGGGTAAAGTGAAACAAAAGGTAAGGGTAGTGTAGAAAAGTAGGCTGTTATAATAGTATTCACTTAGTGGTTGGGTAGCACTAAGGATAGATGCAAGTCTTCAGAATAGCGTAGGGGCCTAGATGGAACATACCTGTGTATTAGGTAGGATAGGCAGCTAGGAGCAGCGTTTTGTAGAGATTTGTGGGGAAGTATCAGAATCTTAAATTGAGCCCTATATCTTATGGGGAGATAATGTAGGCACTGACAGAGGGTGTCTGGTATGGGCGGACAGGAAGATGAGCCTCACCGCCGCATTCAATATATACGGTGATGGGGCAGGTTTGTAACATGGTAGACCACTGAGAAGCAAATTGCAGTAGTAAAGGTGAGTCAGGATAGCTGCATGGACCAGCACCTTAGCAACATTAAGTGTTAAATAGGGGAGGATGTATGCTATGTTTTTGAGGTGGAAGCTGCAGGATTTTTCCAATTGACTGGACATGAGTAGGGGTGGAGAAAAGGGCACCGTGAGTGAGGAAAGACTAGCAGTTCTGTTTTGGACAGGTTAAGTTTAACCCCTTAAGGACCAAACTTCTGGAATAAAAGGGAATCATGACGTGTCAGACACGTCATGTGTCCTTAAGGGGTTAAAGGGACACTCCAGGCACCCAGACCACTTCTGCTCATTGGAGTGGTCTGGGTGCCAACTTCCACTACTCCTAACCCTGCAAGTGTAATTATTGCAGTTTTTTTATAAACTGCAATAATTACCTTGCAGGGTTAACTCCACCTCTAGTGGCTGTCTACTAGACATCCACTAGAGGTCACTTCCTAGTTTCTAGCACAGGTTTCCTGTGCTAGAGCGTCGCTGGACGTCCTCACGCTGTGTGAGGACCTCCAGCGTTGCTCTATTCCCCATAGGAAAGCATTGAAAATCTTTTTCAATGCTTTCCTATGGGGAGACGTAATGCGCATGCGCGGCATTGCTGCGCATGCGCACTAGGTCTCCTCGGACGGTGGGCGGGATCAGTCTCTCCCACCGGCCGACGGAATCACAGGGAGGAGCGGCGCGGAGAAGGAGGCAGCGACGAGGGACATCGCCGCTGCCTGCCTCAGGTAAGTGACTGAAGGGGTTTTCACCCCTTCAGTAACTGGGGGGTTGGAGGGAGAGGAACCCTCCAGTGCCAGGAAAAAGGATTGTTTTCCTGGCACTGGAGTTTCCCTTTAAGGAAGTGAGCTGCCATCCAATTAGAAATTGCAGAGAGGCAGTTAGACATGAGTCGAGGGACGATGAGAGATCGAATCTTGGAGGCAAATGGTAGTGAGACAGGGGGGTAGTTGGATGGGAAGTTGCGATCAAGGTTGTGTAGAGGGAAGAAGAGATGAGATCTCTTCCCTGTGCAGTAAGTTGCAAAGTTTTTAGTGGTAAAGTTATGAGGAGGAGCAGCAGCAACAGGGTGAAGAAGAGATAAAAGTATGAAAGAGGCATTTTGGTTAGCGGGAGATTATGGCTATGAGGGTATTGAAGTTTTCTTTTGCAGAGGAAAGAACCAAGCTGAGTATAGCATAAACATATTGGCTGAATTCAAACGCAGAATGACACTTTCTCAAGCAGCATTCAGCAGTTCTAAAGATGCCTGGTTACCTTGTTGTGCTATTGGTGCCTCTGGTTACATTTAAATGTAGGAGCTGCTGTGCTGTTTAGTTGAGGGGGGAGGGTTGAGTTGTAGAGGGAGGTTGCATAGCTAGGGAAGAAATTAGGTTTTAGTTGGGTAGAAGGAGAGTTTGGAGGTTGGTGAATTGCTGTAGGCCAAGACAGTGGAGGTTTCTGCAAACCACAAGTGGTATAGAGGGGGAAGTGTGGAGGTTATGGGGTTGAGGGAATTGAATGTAAGGAAAGATTTTTATAGTGAGGGAGAAGGAAAAGAGAAGACAGAGGATTCTCTAGATGAGTATGCCCTTTCAAAAAGCAAGCGCAAAAAAAAACAAAACTTGGAAGTGCAGGAGTAGGTTATGAGAGGCAAAGAAAGTTCCTTGCAGTTCTGACTTCTGAGGCTGGATAGCTTTTCACTCTAGCTGTGGAAGATGTTTGGGTCAGACAGGCCTGCAGTAAAGCTAAGGAATGGCGAGCTGCATCTAAGCACAGATGAGGGGAAGGTTACTGAAGCAAAACAAACATTTAGGTAGGTATCAAAAGGGATGAGGGGCCGGCAGGGAGAAATGAGAGAAGACAGAGTTATGTATGTAGGTGTATAAAACAAAGGGATACAAAGCCATATTCCTGACATTCTGCCTCCCTCTGCCTCCCCCTTTATTCGTGCTCCCCATGACATGAACAAAGGGTTAAAAACCCTCTATTTACTAATCTTAGCCCCAACGTCTTTCCTTAGGTGCTGGGTTGCCGTTCATGCGCAGAAAATGTAATGCACACATTAGACCTCCCTAATAGGAAAGAATTGAATCGTTGCTTTCCTATGTGGAAAAATCTTACGCTGTATGTCCTTGTGAGGATGTTCAGCATCAGTTACCGGACCAAAGGTCCGTTAGGATCCAGGGAGCGCCTGGAGGCAGACTGTGTTGCAATGTTAAACTCTGGCTGTGGGAGAGATATACGTTGGGGTCAGGTAGGCCTGCAAAGCGTTGAAGTTAACGCCTTAAGGACGGCGGGCGTGCTATGCCATCCTTGGGGACCTGGCTCTAAACGCCGGGGGGTAGGAGGGGGGTGGCGGCATAGCGCATCCCCGCCTTCCTTTCTACTTACCTGGTCGGTGGTGATTGCGGTGCGGGGACTCACCTGGCAGCTCAGGGAGTCCCCCCCCCTCCTTTCCGGCCCTCCTGGGCCACGAGGTCCTTGCTATGCCGTGCATGGCAGTGCCAGCAGGAGGAGTGCTTGTAATGACTGGTACTTCCCCTGCTGCCTGTAAAAAATAAATAAAAAAAATAAACGTTAAAACCGTTTAAAATTAAGTAATAAATACTTGGTCATAAATATTTGTGTGTGTGTGTGTATATCCATCTATCTCTCTATCGTATAAACCACAAAAAAAACTTATTGACTTGACTATAAGCCTAGGGTGGGAAATGCAGCAGCTACTGGTAAATGTAAAAATAAAAATAGATACCAATAAAATTACATTAATTGAGACATCAGTAGGTTAAATGTTTTTGAATATTTATTTACAGTGTGTGTGTGTATATAATGAATGCAGAGTGTTTTTGTGTAGTGTGTAAACTGGGTGGGGGGAGGGTATTTTTATTAAATATTTAAGTTATATTTTTTTTTATTTATCTTTTTAGTTCCCCCCCCCCCCCCCTCCCTCCGCTTCATACTTGGCCAGGGAGGGGGATATGTCAATCCCTGGTGATCCGGTGGCACGGGCTGTGCAGTGGGGACCCGCAGAAGCTCTTGCTTACATTGCCATAATACAGACCAGGACCACCGGGCTCATGACAAGCCCGGCAGTCCTGGGGGGGGCCCGCAGAAGCACTTAATTAGAGTGTGTGTTTGTGTGTGTTTGTGTGTGTTTGTGTGTGTTTGTGTGTGTTTGTGTGTGTTTGTGTGTGTTTGTGTGTGTTTGTGTGTGTTTGTGTGTGTTTGTGTGTGTTTGTGTGTGTGTGTGTGTGTATTTTAACCCCTTAACGACGAGTGACGGGCGAGGTCCGTTGCTACGGGGAAACCCTTAACGTCACCCGTTAAAATTAACCCCAGATCGTCTGCAATGTATTAGAGGCAGACCGGGAGCACTGGATCCGGCTGTCCCAGCTCATGTGCTGTCAGAGCGGGCACATGTGTTCAGTATACTCACCTCGCCTCCCTGCACTTCCGGGTTCACTGTAAATTAAAATCCCACCCCCCTTTACCCATTTTAATAAAAAATTAACCCCTTCCCTGCCAATTGATCATTGACTACAGTGATCAATTGGCAGGGATTACATTTTACTATGATCTGATTTTCTTTTTTAACCCTCAGGGGTTAAATTTATTTTATTAATTAATTTAAATATTTTAAAATTATAAATTTAGCTAGCTGGGGAGGGTGGAAGTTAGTGGGGAATTGGGGGATTTAGTGTTTGGTGTTAGGCTAACTAGGGGTTAACGTTAAAAAAAGTTTTAAAATAAGCTTTAGTTAAAAAATTAAGTTAAAAAAAAGGTTTTAATAACGTTTAAGTAAAATATTAAAATAAATAAACCCTTTACCCAGTCCAAATAAAAATTAACCCATTCCCTGCCAGTCGATCACTGCCTACAGTGGTCAAAATACAGATCACAGTATTATACTGTGATCTAATTTTTTTTTAACCCCTGACGATTAACTTATTTATTTTTTTTAACCCTCGGGGGTTAAATTTATTTAATTAACTCATTTAAATATTGTATAATTAAATATTTTTGCTAGCTGGGGTGGGTGGGAGTTATGGGGAATTTATGGTTAGTGACCAAATATAGAAAACGAAAAAATTCCCCTTAGCCCTAGATCAACAAAGTTTAATCTGTGGTTAGGGAAATGGGTCAGAGTGGGTGGTACCAGCTCCACCTAATGGGCATGAACCCTAAATTGTAGATATAATGAAGAAAATGCACTGAATGCTGTGGTAGTGCCCCTTAAAAAGAGAGAGACTACCCAGCAAGCTGGTAAGATGACAGATGAATATTGATATGAGCCTAATCTATTTTAAGATTAGGAGTCCAGTGGATAGGGGCGAACTAGGGGAACAAAAATAGGAAAAAACGGCAATAAATGGTGCTGGAAGTAGTGGATACAGTGCAAGAAAAAAGTATCTCGAAATCAACAGTGTTACACTGAAACTTTATTAACTGCTTATAGAGAGAGATACACTTGCCACTGTGTATCCACGCATACTTCTATATCCTATAAATGATTAGAAAGTCTGTCCCTGGTATGCAAATGAATACTTTGTTCAGAGTGCTATTCCCAGGGAAGTATACGACAGTCAACCCCTAGACAGTATGATCCCTTAAAGATATAAATCGTGCCGTCTATATATGTAACAATGAGAGGCACAGTATTCAATAGGGAGAGAAAAAAAGGGAGAAAAACGTTTAGCCAATACTAATGCACAGTAGTAAAGTAAAAGAGAAGATGTCTAATGACAAACACAGGTAGCGATGATAGTAATTTATAACGAGAAAAAAATCTCTTTGATAACACAATTGGATCGCTAGACTGCTGTGATTCCCTTAACTTCTAATATGATCCCTTGAAAATATAAATCGTGCCGTCTATACATATAACAATGAGAGGCACAGTATTCAATAGGGAGAAGAAGAAAGAGAAAGACGTTTAACCAGTACTAATGCACAGTGATACAGCAAAAGGGAGGATGTCTACTGACACACAGGCAGCGATAATAGTGAAGTGTAACGAGAGTCTCTTTGGTAACACAAATCAATCGCTAAACTGCTTAAAATCCCTTTGCTTCTGCTAATAAACACCTTCGTGGGTGTTCTAACGCTAGATGGTTAAACTAAGTACTGTTCCTATCAGTGGTATCGGACTCCAAACCAAAATTAAATGATCAATGAGAATGGTTAACAAAAATTTAACATAACGAAAAATGTGCAGAGAGGGGTTTCCCTTAGTGCATATTCGGTGGTGCACGTGAAGTGTCAAAGTGCCGTGAGTGGGAATACCCCCCGTCTTAACCCGACGCGCGTTTCGGAGTCTGAAAACTCCTTCGTCAGGGGTGAAAATTGCCGCCAGAACCCCCCCAGCATTTAAATGCAAGGTGGCCAATCATGAAGGAGGTAATTCGTTCGTCATCAGTGACGTGGTATCTCGACGTGAGCATCATGTGGGTGGAGACTCATAGCTACTACGTCAGATGATTGGCACACGTTCCTCGCTCAGTGAAGATAGTTTAATGATACCTGTGCACGAGTGCATTACCGGTTAGATGATTGGTCAAATAAAAACTTAATTCTTGCTGGTAAGCCATTCAAATATATGGCGATCGGCAAATACCCCCCGAAATTTTTTTTTCCCAATACAGTCACTGCATCCTACGAGTGTTATATGGAAGGTGGAAACATGACATATGATACGATTAATTATGTATATCCTGGATTACGGAGGGTCCTCTCATATTCTTATATGTGGTATATATGGAGAAATCACTGGAGCATAAAAATAGTAATTTATGAGGGAAATCTCCCTTAGTTCGTCAGTGAAAAGTCCATAACACACAAAAAAGGAACCATAATGTAGGGTGGTATTGATAAGGTGGGGAGAGAGGCAAAAGGGGAGGAAATGTGCGGTAAGTATTGGACAAAATAATGTCCTACAGTTCAAATCATAATACAGTGATATAGAAAAAAATATATAATATTAAACAAAAATCCCGTGAATTGATCAGAGAAATAAATAAAAAATTATAATTAAGATAGATGAAGTAGGCTATTTACAAATATACAAGATAAATATGTGTATTGTCTGAAGAGACTTCTAGATGAAGGGGGAGTATGAGAAGCCCTCATTAAGACCTTTAGGAGACAGAGTTTTTAGGCGATAGATCCAATAACATTCGCGTCTTCTTAGACGTTGGTCCCAGTTGCCTTTCCTCTGGTCCTGTTTGATTAATTCTATGCCTTGAAATTTGAGGGTTTTAATGTCTCTATTATGGACTGTTTTCACATGCCTGGAGACAGATGTTTCTATGTTTCTAGTTGTTTTAACGGAGTTTGTGTTCTAGAATGCGTTTCTTAAATGGTCTGAAGGTTTTTCCCACGTACATCACATGGCATTGGCAAGTGATGAGATATCACACCCTTCGAATTGCAATTGATCCGAATATATTCCTACACAATCAGAATTAGATTTGTTGACAAAAGGTCTGTCCTTTATTCCTATACCACGCTTTGATAAATTTACTTGGGTTAAGGACATTCATCTCTTCGCAAGAAAGCTCATTTTACATAAAAATTTCCTCCTAAGTGAAGAGAAGAAAGCTAAAAACTTAGGTCTAGACCTCAAAGATTATCGCATGACTATGATCTTAGCAGACTTATCAGAAGAAAATGATAACACTGCAGGACCAAAATACCCCTTGACCAACCTCAAAAACAAAAGCCATTACTGTCCGAAATTAGGAGATTCAAAGTATGTAGAGACTTTCGTGGAGTTGGTTTGCGAGGAGATTGGAAAAAATCCCACGTAATGAAATAAGCTACAAACCAAACTCAAACCTAACAGCATCGGAATATAAAGCATTGAATACACTAAAAGATAATCAGCAAATAACTATAAAGCCTTCCGACAAAGGTGGCAATATAGTTATATTGGACACTCTAAAATACGTAGAGATGAACAAAAAACTACTCTCGAATCAAACGACCTACAAAATCTTGAAACAAGATCCTTCCAAAATGTTTGAAGACAAACTAAGAAGCATTTTACAACAAGGCTTCGATGACAAACTAATCTCTAAGGATGAATATAACTACATGGCAATTAACAACCCTCGTATCTCGACTTTCTATAGCCTACCTAAGATCCACAAGCAACAGAAGATCTTGACAGGCAGACCCATTGTCTCTGGCAACAATAATATGACCCCAAATGTTAGTGTCTATTTGGACCACATTATGAAACCGCTGGTTGCACAGCTACCGTCATACCTAAGAGACACAAAACAAACCTTAGCAGTCCTGACTCAAACCCAATTACCACACAATGCTATCATCTGCAGCTTGGACGTGGAGTCTTTATATAGCTCAATACCTCACCCAATAGGGATAAAACATACAGAGCATTTCCTGAGGAGGAGAGGGGCATCCCTAGACAAACACAGTGACCTGGTATTGGACCTCCTAAGATTTGTGTTAACACACAATTTCTTCCTTTTTGATGGGGTATACTACCACCAGGTGCAGGGGACTGCTATGGGGACATCTTGCGCGCCCTCATATGCCAACCTGCACCTGGGTTGGTGGGAGGAGCAAGTGGTATTCGCATCTCCCCCATCAAATCCCCTGACCCAGTACATACATCTCTGGAAAAGATACATAGATGACATTATAATCATCTGGACTGGGTCAGGGGATCAGTTTAGGCAATTCACACATAGCCTCAACACTAATGAATTGAATCTTAAATTCACCGCTGAAATAGGCACTCCATCCTTAAGTTTCCTCGACCTCACGGTATCCCCACTACAACAAGGGGTCATTAAAACAAACCTGTTCAGAAAGAGTACAGCGACAAATAATCTTCTAAATTGGAAAAGCCATCACCCAATTCAACAGAAGCGGGGAATACCAACGGGCCAGTATTTACGCCTGAGACGTAACTGTTCCGACTTAGAAGATTTTAAGACACAAGCAAGAGACCTGCGACAAATGTTCAGGTCCAAAGGGTACCCCAATAAATGCCTCAAGAGGGCATACCATAGGGCTCTCTTAACTGAACAGGAAGATCTATTAAAAGAAAAAGGAGTTGTCCCCTCAATATCAAAAGATGGTGAACAGAAACAACTTGGGTGTATTGCCACCTTCGATGCCGGTTGGGATCAGGTCAGAACCATTATGAATCGCTTCTGGCCTCTCCTGAAACAGGATACACATCTTAGAGATGTCCTCCCCTCTTATGCTTCCTTGACAGCCAGAAAGGGTAATAATTTGAAATATATTTTGGTGCATAGCCACTTTCAAATGAATAAACCACCCACTCACTGGCTGTCGCAAAAAATGAAAGGCACCTATAAATGTGGTAGGTGCAAAGCCTGCAGGTACATTAATACCAACTCAAAAAACTTCAGCAATAGCTCCAATACCGAAAACTTCACCTCACCCTCCTTCTTCAATTGCAATTCGAAGGGTGTGATATCTCATCACTTGCCAATGCCATGTGATGTACGTGGGAAAAACCTTCAGACCATTTAAGAAACGCATTCTAAAACACATAAACTCAGTTAAAACAACTAGAAACATAGAAACATCTGTCTCCAGGCATGTGAAAACAGTCCATAATGGAGACATTAATACCCTCAAATTTCAAGGCATAGAATTAATCAAACAGGACCAGAGGAAAGGCAACTGGGACCAACGTCTAAGAAGACGCGAATGTTATTGGATCTATCGCCTAAAAACTCTGTCTCCTAAAGGTCTTAATGAGGGCTTCTCATACTCCCCCTTCATCTAGAAGTCTCTTCAGACAATACACATATTTATCTTGTATATTTGTAAATAGCCTACTTCATCTATCTTAATTATAATTTTTTATTTATTTCTCTGATCAATTCACGGGATTTTTGTTTAATATTATATATTTTTTTCTATATCACTGTATTATGATTTGAACTGTAGGACATTATTTTGTCCAATACTTACCGCCCATTTCCTCCCCTTTTGCCTCTCTCCCCACCTTATCAATACCACCCTACATTATGGTTCCTTTTTTGTGTGTTATGGACTTTTCACTGACGAACTAAGGGAGATTTCCCTCATAAATTACTATTTTTATGCTCCAGTGATTTCTCCATATATACCACATATAAGAATATGAGAGGACCCTCCGTAATCCAGGATATACATAATTAATCGTATCATATGTCATGTTTCCACCTTCCATATAACACTCGTAGGATGCAGTGACTGTATTGGGAAAAAACATTTTCGGGGGGTATTTGCTGATCGCCATATATTTGAATGGCTTACCAGCAAGAATTACGTTTTTATTTGACCAATCATCATCTAACCGGTAATGCACTCGTGCACCGGTATCATTAAACTATCTTCACTGAGCGAGGAACGTGTGCCAATCATCTGACGTAGTAGCTATGAGTCTCCACCCACATGATGCTCACGTCGAGATACCACGTCACTGATGACGAACGAATTACCTCCTTCATGATTGGCCACCTTGCATTTAAATGCTGGGGGGGTTCTGGCGGCAATTTTCACCCCTGACGAAGGAGTTTTCAGACTCCGAAACGCGCGTCGGGTTAAGACGGGGGGTATTCCCACTCACGGCACTTTGACACTTCACGTGCACCACCGAATATGCACTAAGGGAAACCCCTCTCTGCACATTTTTCGTTATGTTAAATTTTTGTTAACCATTCTCATTGATCATTTAATTTTGGTTTGGAGTCCGATACCACTGATAGGAACAGTACTTAGTTTAACCATCTAGCGTTAGAACACCCACGAAGGTGTTTATTAGCAGAAGCAAAGGGATTTTAAGCAGTTTAGCGATTGATTTGTGTTACCAAAGAGACTCTCGTTACACTTCACTATTATCGCTGCCTGTGTGTCAGTAGACATCCTCCCTTTTGCTGTATCACTGTGCATTAGTACTGGTTAAACGTCTTTCTCTTTCTTCTTCTCCCTATTGAATACTGTGCCTCTCATCGTTATATGTATAGACAAAGTATTCATTTGCATACCAGGGACAGACTTTCTAATCATTTATAGGATATAGAAGTATGCGTGGATACACAGTGGCAAGTGTATCTCTCTCTATAAGCAGTTAATAAAGTTTCAGTGTAACACTGTTGATTTCGAGATACTTTTTTCTTGCACTGTATCCACTACTTCCAGCACCATTTATTGCCGTTTTTTCCTATTTTTGTTCCCCTAGTTCGCCCCTATCCACTGGACTCCTAATCTTAAGATAGATTAGGCTCATATCAATATTCATCTGTCATCTTACCAGCTTGCTGGGTAGTCTCTCTCTTTTTAAGGGGCACTACCACAGCATTCAGTGCATTTTCTTCATTATATTTATGGTTAGTGATGCTTACTGCTAGTTAGGGGTTAACGGTAAAAAAAAAAAGCTTAGAAAAATGTTAAATCTGTAAAAAAAAAAAATTTCTACGAAAGTTTAGGAAACTTTAAAAAAAAATAATAAGCAAAACAAAAGTTTAAAAAATAGTTTTAAAAAGTTAAAAAATCCATTTAATAACGCTCATACCACTACACCTGGTACAAGCTAGCGGAAAAATGATCCAACGCTAAGGTTCAAAATATGCCTTTTGAAATACCCTGGGGTGTCTACTTTAAGAAATGGTAGGCCTTTGTGGGGTAGTTTGAATTTAAAACCTGCGAAGATGCTTGGAAATTGCACATAGGCCCAGCGTCAAAATTCAAAGTTCGGTAAAAACTGATATGGCTTGGTCTCCTATATGGCACTGTAGCTTCACGAAATAGTGCCAAAGACATTCATTGGGGATGTCTTTTTTTACTCAGAAGACTTAGCTGAGCATAATTTGGGGGTTTTGAACTTAGTGGCATATACAAAATGCCCGGCAAAAATGCAATCCGTATGTGTAAAAAAAAAAATTAAAAAAAAATGCCCAAAATAATTTACCACATACTTTGGCATATATTGGTGAAATAATGGGGGCATGTTAAGGCACAATATGCACCTTATGAGATACCCTGGAGTGTCTACTTTTATAAATGGTAGGCCTTTGTGGGGTTTTTTTGAACAGTCAAACTACTATAATACCCCAAATGGAAGCATAGGCTCATTAAATCCGTCTCTCAAAATTCGACTGTGAATACTGAAAAGGACAGGTCTCCTATATGGCACTGTAACTTCACAAAATAGTGCCAAAGACATACAATGGGGGTGTCATTTTACTCAGCAGATGTAACTGAATACAAAATAAAACTTTGTACAGGAATAGCACACACCAACTTTACAAAATACACATGAGAAGTTCTTTGTTATAAGTTTGTGTGCCAAAACCCCCCAAAAATAAAATTTTACTCCAATATTTAGCAGAGGTTGGCGGTGAAATGGCTACGTAGAAAGTGTCAAAACAACCTTTGGTAAATAGCCTGTGGTGCCTACTTTAATTCTTTATTTTTGTAGTGCATTGAGTAACAAAGCATGGTATCAGACATTTCTCAAATTGCAAAATACAACATTAATAAGTATCAGAAGACGTCAGAGTTGCTGCACTTTTTGTAATTAAGTAGAAACGTTTCAGGGTCATAGTTCTATGTGTAGAGTGACAGAAAAAGACAAGTTAAGGTTTAGAACTATAGATAAACTTCAGATTATTTAGACCACTGGGCCCAAGGACACAATAGTAGAGCGGACAAGCTGGCACCGCCACAGCAGCTGGTGCAGGCAGACACACTGACATATGTGAGATATGCATTTTGGTTAGGTAACAAATTTACAAGCTAGTTGAGCATGTCTGTGTTAGGGAGAAAAAATTTGGTACACAACATGAGCTGGAGATAGCATCGGTAGTATGCTACTTCTAATTTTGGAGTATAGCGATAGTATGAGCTACAAACTGTGATCAAAGGAGCACCGCTCAGGGATTTAGGTAATATTATGCAAACATGTGTAAAACAGTTAAAGAAAATTCGAAACAAGATGGAAAAAGTACTTGAACTGCACTAGTTTTCAACTAGTATTGCGGGTAGTTGCGGACAGTTCATGGCCCCAGGATTTACGATGGATCTCCTCGGTGAGCCGCAGGTATGAACAGGCAAATTCTCGCGGGATCCTAGTGAGTGGATGTCGAGGGTGTCGGTTGAAATGGTGTTGTGGCTACAGTCAAAGGGTGTGCAGGGTATCAAGGCTTTTGGCAGCAGAATTGATTTTCGTCCAGGAAGCTTGTCCTTAGACCCTGTGACGTCCACAGGGGGTCCGGAAGGTCAGACAGCCCTGGTGTGACCTCCTCCATGGAAGGTAAGTCCCCGGTCAGCCGACTCCCGATAGCAGGAAGCGCAGTGACCCTGGAAGGTGGTGATTGGCATATGGGTCCAGTGGCAGGTGCCATCAAGGTTTGTTTCTCCCCCTCTGTTGATACATAGGAGCCGGCTGTGTGTTTCGTGCATGAGTGCAGTGGGTGGACTGGGCCGGCTCGCTGAGTGTGTGAGCCGGCAGCCGGTGTCTCCTCGGGGTGCTCGTCATCCGAGGCTGTGCGCTGACTGGGTTTCAGGCAAGTGAGCTCTGGTAGC
Organism: Pelobates fuscus; assembly: GCF_036172605.1. Lineage (NCBI taxonomy): Eukaryota > Metazoa > Chordata > Amphibia > Anura > Pelobatidae > Pelobates > Pelobates fuscus. Next base: position 282,940,898 of record NC_086317.1, read on the forward strand.
AGGACGGCTCGTATAGAGTCGAGGTGTCCTCCGTGCCTTCCTCCGCCTTTTCATTACAGTCAGCCGCTCGGTGCCCCTAAGTGGGACAGGCTGTGGTGCTTTTGTTGCCGCTAGCTTTTGTTTTGGGTCTGTGGGTGCAGGTCCTTGTGCCTGTTCAGCGAGTTTCTCCCAGAGTTGCGCCCAAAAGCGATCAAACGCCCTTGTTATGTTGTCCTCGTGGGGAGCCCAGGGATCTGGATTTTGTGTGGCGGCCATCTTTACAGCCAGCATGTCAGTTTGCGGTGTCAGTTGCTCTGTGCTTTTAAGCAGTTCCTTGTGTCCTGTTGCTTCGTGGGGACCGGGATAACCCCCGCCGGCCCATAGGGGGGGAAGCGTGGCCCGGCTCGTCGTTGATTTGTAGGCGAGGCAGTGGATCGGCCGCGTCTGCCGCCTCAGTGTAGTTTGTAGGCCGCAAAGACTGTTAAAGCCCATAAAGCTCTCAGCAGGGTAGTTGAAATTGGTGCCCGGCCTCTCCCGTGCCTTCAGAGATTGGGTTCAGCCGGTACTTTAGAGCAGGTTTCAAGTTTTGGGCCAATTTCTCTGTATTTGCCGAGGAGCTCCTTCAGCATGCGTCCTGCTTGCTTGGTAGTCAGGCCCCGCCCCCCCGTGGTGTCTACTTTATATAAATATATACTTTTGTGTGGCAATTTTGTTTTATTTTATGGCTATTGAGCTTACAAGACAAACATACCAAATTCAAAAATCGCTCCACATTAAGTTTATTTTACTCCTTGTGCTTTGTGACCTGTAACTACCAAAAAAACTTAAAATCACAGACACATTATATATTCTGTAAATCAGAACAACTAAATTAATTTATTTTTAATTACTTTCCTTAACCTGCACTAATTGTGCACACATTATTATTGCAAAAACTGTAAAAAAAATCAAATTTATATATTTTAATTTGTATTTTTTAATAATAAATAAGCATTTATGTATATATATGTTACATCAAATTAAAGCCCTTTCTATCCTTTAAAAAACGGTATATAATATGCGTCAGTGCAATAGATTAGTAAAATGCAAATTGCAGTTGAACGCAAACAGCAAAAATGCAAAAAATGCCGTTGTCATTAAGTGATAGACAAGCTTCTGAAGCGCTGTCTTTAAGGGGTTAATATATAGATATCAAAATACACGTAGAACTATATATATAGTTAGTGTTATTATTTGTGTGTGAAAAATGCAGAAAAACGAATTTGAACATCAATTTTGGCATGTGTTTGTGACTAAGTGGCTACTAAAAAAAACTGGACATGCCCCATTTGCAATAACTTGGGTTGTCTACTATGGCAAATGGTATGCCATCATGGGGGTAATTCTCATTCCTGGGATCGCAGGTAAGTGGGAAGGATGGCATGGACGCTGGCGTTTAGAGTCAGCTCTCCAAGGATGGCATAGCACGCCTGCCGTCCTTAAGGGGTGAAAGGGATTCTATAATGTTGGAAATACAAAGCTGTATTTCTACACGATAGTGCCCTCTGTCCCCCCCTCTGGCATATAAACGGTTAAAAATACTTTATTTACTCACCCGCTTCCGGCACCAATCTCCCTTGGTACTAGGACGGCGCTCTGCCTCCTCTGACGCCATCAAACTGGGCAGACTAATATGCATGTGTCTCAAGCGCATTAGGACATCCTCATAGGAAAGCATTGCTTCAATGCTTTCCTATGGGTATTTTATTGACGCTGGATGTCCTGCAGAGTGAGTCCCTTAAATTATGTTGGACATCTTCAGAGTCTGCTACCATCCAGGAAGTGCCTCTAGTGGCTTTTGATTGGCAGCCACTGGACGCAGTCTTATTCCTGCAAGGTAATTATTGCAGTTTCTCTAAAACTGCAATGTTTTACATTGTAGGACTCAGTGGACAGGGACACTGCAGCCAGACCACTTCAATAAGATAATAAAATACCTTATGGCATAACATCTGGTTATTATCCAGAGAGGCTGTTCATCTAGGATTTATTGAAGTTTTAGTTGAACTGGCTGCATTCTAATGACATCTGTAAAGCCTTCAACTAGCTTTGTTCTTAAACTTCATTTATGAAAACCATGAAGATTGTTTCATTCAGGTTTTAATGCAGATTGTTCAACCTTTCATAAACCTCTGGTGTACTAGAGACTATAGTAATAATAAGTACAGTGGGTCAAAGGCATTAATTTGAATAACTTTCCAACTAAATGTGAATTTGTATCTGCATTGTTTTTCTTGTATAGCACAAGGTAATGTTCTAGCTCTGCATTTACTTTTTGGTGGTCATTCTGTGTGTATGTATACATTTTCTGGTCTGCATAGCTATAGAGCGATCTATAGAGGTAAAAATATGTTTGTATAATATTTTTTTATTTTTTATTTTTTTTAGTGGTTTGTTTTACCTATGACTCTGTGCTCTTCTTTCAGATTTCACTGACCTTTTTAAAAATGTCCTCATTCAGCTTGAGCAAAATCCTCCCAATCATTGTGCCGGCTGCTGTTGCTATTGGTTGTTGGTGGTATTACTCTAGGAAGAAGAAGCTGAACCAAAGTAAACCAGAGCCGGTTGCTTGCCCTGCAGACTCTGCACACATAGATGCTTTTGTTCCAATAGAAGTTGTGAAAAATGCAAGAACACTACCTTTGCAGGAGGGCATTGAAACACGTCAACGTAGCTTGTGTTCGGATTCGTCTTCAAAGCACAACACTGCCATCCTGATCTCAGACGTGAAGGGTTCATCTAGGGATATTTTACAGAATGAGTCAAAAGTTCAAAATGGTGAGATTTGCCCCTTGCGACAAACCACAAACTGTGAAGATGTTCCTGCGCCACTTGCAACTCAACTGTTTAAACCGCAAGGTGAGAAACTGACAGAAGGTTGTTTGGAATCTGAAGACCTTTTCCTCAATGGTTTGTGTGCAGAGTATTGTGTCAGCCACACAACACAAACATTCTTAACAGAGAACACAAAACTTCCAACAGATCAGTTAAGCAAGACAGATGACAGGCAAGCAGAGCTAGACACTGACAACATTCAAGAGACCCTTACTAAAACACCTAGGCATATGGACTCTTTTGTCCTGGAGTGTTCCTCTGAAAAGCTTTCTCAAGCTGAGGGTGTGCAGAAACCAGTTTTACTACAAGTTTCCCTGATTGAGTCCTCTTTGATGGAAAATCAGAATTCCTCTCTTGTGCTGAAGGATTCCTGGATCAAAGAGTCTTTCTGTGCAGTAGACAATAACACACAGCATTCTACAGTGTGCGTTTTGAGGGCGGAGATGGACACTGAGGCTTCACTGGGAGCAGAGGACATTGAAAAAGGTACAAATTCAGACAGACTTAAAATGGCTTCATGCCCAGATTTGGAAATTTTCCATGGGTGCTCTGATGATGCCAGTACCAAAAAGTTTTTTGGAAACTATGAGGCAAAAATGGTTGAGGAGCTGGCTATCAATATTATTTCCAAAGTGATTGTAGCAGCTAAACAGGAATTATTGGCCAGTGCAGTGAGAGATCTGTCTGATGGGGATTACCTGGAAACTGATGAAAGTGCCTCAGAGAAAAGTATGCCACTAGTGCTGGAGCAAAATGGTGCAATCTCCCATGAAGAAGGTGATAGTTTTTCCACGAGGGACTCTGCATGTGAGTCTACACAAACAGAACAGAATCAAGAAGATGATTTAACAAATGTAGATAACGATCAGGCTTGTCTGGAGGAAAGCAATGCAGATATGATGCAAAGAGACTTTGAGTGTGCGGAAGAGAGAGAACCAATCTTTAGTCCAGTCCATTTAAGTACAGATTCCTTTGATGAAGCCCATGTGGCTATAGATGACTCTAGCATGAGTGCCTGTACATCAGAAGATGGGGTGGGCACAGAAGATCCCATGCAGAGCACAGTTCTCTCAAGTCTTGGCATTGGGTCATATGACTCTTTGAGCACTTCAGGTATTGAATTGTCTAGGGATCAGATTAGTGTACGTAAGAAGAAAGTAAAAAAGGATAAGATAGCAAGAAAGCATTTTCTTATACCCAATGGGCATTCAAATAGCTCTTCACTTGACTTGAAAGGAGAAGGTGCAAGTACTTCAGAGACAGAGATTGACCACTCAGGAGGTAAGGTTATTTTTGATTTTATTTTAAATGCTAACTCTGCTGCCTGCATTTTATTTTCTTAAAGGAACACTCTGGCAACATAACTTCATTGGAATTTGTTATGGCAGGAGGTCACTGGCGCCAACTTACCATTGGGAGTTAAAGGGACACTATAGTCACCAGAACAACTACAGCTTATTGTATTTGTTCTGGTGAGTAGAATCCTTCCCTTCAAGCTTTTTGCAGTAAACACCGTCTTCAAAAAAAAAAGTGGCATTTACATTACAGCCTAGTGATAACTTCACTGATCACTCCTCTGGCTACTATAGGTGCATCTGGGGGCAGCGGATAAAAAAAAAAAGCCCTCTTGTGCCCCTCTGTCAGTTCAGTCTGTGACAGACATATGGAAGGCTATGCTTTGCATGTCTGATATGAGAGAGAACCTCACCTGGGCAGGCCTCCTGCTTGAATTCAGCCTAAGGGTAAAACCATGTATGCAAGGGAAAGTAGGGAGGAGAGGCAGGCTCTGTCTATGTGCTGCAGAACAGAGGAGAGAAGCAGCCAGAATGAATTATTGCAGCAGCTTTGTACAGCCAATTTGATAATGGAGACCAAGAACAGATAAGTCTATACACATGTTGTGTTTTTTATTTATTTATTTTTTTTTTTAAACCTAGTATTTGCTTCCCAAATGGGATTATGAAGGAGAGGTGTCTAACAGCAAAAGTAACACCCACTAAAAATATGATTTGTGATTTCAACAAGAGACAGGGGTAATGGAAATACAATAAAACATGAGCTTTTAACCGTATTATGGGAAGAAACACTTAAAAGTATAATGTGAGTCAAGCCAGGTGGTTGGTTTGAGGGACACTATAGTCATCATAACTTTAGCTTAATGAAGCAGTGTTGGTGTATATATCAGGCCCCTGCAGTCTCAAAGTTCAATTCTCTACCATTTAGGAGTTGAATCACTTTGTTTATACAGCCCTAGTTGCACCTTCCTTCCATGTGACTTGCATTGCCTTCCTAGACACTTCCTGTAAAGAGTAATATTTTACACTTCCTTTATTGTTTTATCTCCTGCTCTGTTAAAAGCTGCTGTAGACCCTACATGAACCTCCTGTGTGTGATTTAAAGTTCAATTTACAGAGCAGAAGATAAAACCATTTAAAGTAAATTACATCTGATTGAAAAATAAACCTTTTCTTATTTATGTAGGCTTTGTCAATCACAGCCAGGGTAGGGGTGGCTAGGGCTGCATGAGTAGAAACCAGTAACTTAAAGGGACACTATAGTCACCAGGGCACCTACATGTATTCCTGACCCTAGTGTTAACACGACCATCTAGCCCCCCCGGGCCCCTCATGCCTCCATAAATATAGTAAAAATCTTACTGTATTCAAGCCAGAAGCTGTAAATCTGCATGCGGTTAGACTCCGGAAAAAACAAGCAGTCTGCTGACTTGTGATAGCCTGATCCAATCACAGTGCTTCCCCATAGGATTGGCTGAGACTGACAAGGAGGCAGATCAGGGGCAGAGCCAGCATGATTCAAGCACAGCCCTGGCCAATCAGCATCTCCTCATAGAGATGAATTGAATGAATGAATGAATCTATGAGGATAGTTCAGTGTCTGCATGCAGAGGGAGGAGATACTGAATCACAGGATGCTGTGCACAGTGCTGCCCTGTGCTCTACTGACAGCAGATCTGAGTGGATGGAGGCATATTATGCCTCCAACTCCGAAGTCCCTCTGGTTCACTCTGAACGCTTCAACTTGAGGTGTTCCTAGCTTTCAATGTAAACACTGTATTTTCTCAGAAAATAGTGTTTACATGAGAGGCTGCAGGGAGCTATAGTTCTCACCTGAACCTTATTATGCTGAAGTTGTTCAGGTGACTATAGTGTCCCATTAACTCCTAAATGGCAGAGTATTGAGCAGTGAAACGTCAGAGGCATGATCTAGACACACAAACGGTTTAATTAAGTTAAAGTTGTTTTGATGACTAAAGTGTCCTGTTAACTGCACACCTATATCATGACAGGTTAGGAAAAAAAAAAAAGCATTTAACTAAAAGCAGTTGTTGGCCCAGAAATGTTTATATTCAGTGTCTCTACTTCGTAACTATGCCTAACAAACTGAAATAACTTTGACTCATTGAATTATAGCTTATTGGCTTTACAGCTGTGATTCGGGGTTCATATCCTAAAAATATCTTTAAATTATCTGGTCTATATTTGATTTTTTTTTATAGTATTTTTTTTTTTTCTTCCTATTTTCTTGTAAAGAGACTTGCATATGTTTAAGGCATGTTACTCTCATGACTTTGATAACTGTAGGGTCAGAGATGAATGGTGTGGATTCTGCAGATGGTGCCAGCACCCTGGGATCAAGTGAACAGCTTCTGAGAAGTACTCCAAAAAATTTACCACTTGTTGTCTGGGAGTTTGAAGTTCCAAAGGTAAAGATCAATCTAATCTATTTTGTCTTTTTATTTTAAATCCGTTGACAGGTGTAAATGAGACAAAGCAATGACTTGCTCATCTATTTGTGCATGTAGTTTTGTAATCCCGTTCCTTCACAGTAATACAGCACATGGTTTTGAAAATCCTCCATTTCCCTCTTGCTGACCACCTTCAGTAACAGTATTCATTATGAGATCTGTGCATCAGCACCTTAACCCCTTAAGGACACATGACAAGTGTGTCATGTCATGATTCCCTTTTATTCCAGAAGTTTGGTCCTTAAGGGGTTAAAGCAAACATCTTATTGGACATTTTAGAGGTTTTGTCCCCAGTCATGTGTTTTCCTCCCTGTTCAAATATCTTAAGTCTACTTAAAGAGAACTGTTTTGTTGCTTTCTACAGCAGTGCCTCAATATTTCCACTCCCTACTAGCCATTAGCGAATATTAATCTGCCCTGACATGTCGAAATTCACCCCACGTGTATGTTATGGTTTGCAGTAGTGACCAACTTTTAGTGCCTGGCTTGTAGCTTAGGACTTCAGATTTTAAGAGCTGTTCTACAATATAACAGTGTACCTGCATAATGCTCCCTCTTTTTACAAAGAAACTTCTTTATTAAATGTATTCTGAGTACATGCTCAGCCAATGAGCGGTTAGCGAGACCTGGGATGCTTACTTTACTCTGCCTCCTCAGGCAATTACTGTCCTAATATTTGTATAATATTTCAAAGCTGTGCAAAGGGGACAAATAAGAGCAAAGGAGTAATATCGGAATCTCTGAATATGTACTCCTAGTTAATTCAACAAGGACGTTTCTTTGTGAAAAGAGGCAATGTAGCTAAAAGTACAGGGTTATGATTCAGGAAGCTGCATAATCGTTTGTTTTGCTATTTAAATAAAGTGAATGTGAAAAACATGGATAAGATGCTACATTCTATCAAGGGCACTTAAGGTATGATGGTGCGCAAGAGTGCGACTAGAATCCCTTTAAAGAGGGACTCCATAGTGCTAGAATACAGATTTGTCTTCCTAACACTATAGTGCCTCTGGACACCTATCCCTCCCGCCGGCACAGATGTCCCTTGCTACTGGGTTGATATTCTGCCTCTTCAGTAATCCGACCTGGGACTTAATGCACATGTGCGGTGAGTGTATTAGGCCCTCCCCATAGGAAAGCATTTTTTTTTAATGTCAATCTGTATTTTATTGAGGCATATTAGATGGGGTACAGAATAGAGAGAGGGAAGTTTGCAATTCGAATACAGTATAGGGTTCAATAACAATGTCATCTAACATTCCCTTAGCATTAATACCTCTTTTTTATATATAATGATTTAAAGTCGCATTTGTAAACAGGTTTAGTCTATATGCAATTGAATTCGCTTAACATTGACTAGTTGCGAGGGATTAAGTGCGCAAACTTTGTACAGAATAGATGCGCAGGTTCAGTATTTCCTTGTCGCGCAAATTGAACTAAGATAGTAGGAACACGCTTACACAATAAATGATAAATTGCTTGCAAAAGTGGTGATAACATGCTAGAACATGAACAGGCTAGTGCGGTTGCCCGGACTAGAAATGGCGTACATGTGCTGTGGACTGACTGTTTAGCTTTACTTATTAGCGCTACTGCGTAGAGTCTGGGGGCTTTTCACGTGGCTATGTGGGCTATTGACTTCAGGCAAAGAGGTGCTGTTTATTAGTGGCTGTGTGTGTGGGCCGGCTAGCTAAACATGAAGGCGTGTATGTGGTAGCACTAGTATGCCACTGGGTACAGGCCCAGGAACATCAAACTGCGGGACCTATATGGTCAAAAATTACGGACTGTGCAAGGCTGAGCTAATATGACCTCACCATAAAATGGGGAGTCTCCAGCATGCTGCGCACACAGTAGTAACTGTGGACCTCACCTCTAAATTCGCACTGTCGCTATTTAGTGGATGAAGGCAAGTTCAGCTTAGTGTAATAGCGGTAGTTTCTGCGAGTTTAAGATTATGTATTTAACCAAATAAACATTAGCGTGATAAGAGCAGGAGAGTCAATATATACATATCAGTCAGATGTAAGGACGCAGTGTTGGTTCTTGCAGGTGGCAGACCTGGAAGGATGCAGAGAGGGCTGGAGTGCGTCCATCGTGACTCATGAAAGGTGAGTAGGGTAGTGTCGGGGCTCGGGTGCCGCAATTCCCGCCAGGATACTTAAAGTCCCAGTGGGCTACTCAGCCGGTGTCCCCTGTGTTAGGCCGCCGTAGATGTACAGCTGGTAGGTTGAACAGTCCCATGTGCAGCGTAAATCTGGCACTCCACTTTGATGTTCGGAAGCCGGGGAGTATGTGTCAATAGGAACTAGAGGCAGGTGGTTACTCAAGTGTTCTATGTGGTGCGGGTGTGTGCTCGCTGTCTCCTCCCGAGCTGACCCCAGGGTGTAGGGGTAGTTTCCACTTCACCCGACTCCCGTGGTTGGCAGTTGTGAAGCAGTTGCTTGGTCTTCCTGTAGGTCATTCAGGCGTAAGGATAGTGGTGGCTTTATGTTCTGGTCAGAGGGGAGCTCAGAGGCCTCTGCGGCTCTGCTGACGAAGACGGTGCTGCGTGTGCCGTGGCGGACCCCGCTCCAGCCCCAGGCCACTTGGAAGGACCGCATCTGTGTGCCACAGACTCGGGTATGCAGTGCAGCCGGGTCTTCCCCTTTATGGGCGCTACAGAGGGCTCGGGTGGTGAAACGCCGCCTGCGGCGCGTGGTCCTCCGGCGTCGTGGGCGATGCTGAGGGGGTATACCCCATTTGGCCTTCGGCCCAGGTGGACAGATAGCCTGGGTGGCGTGTGCTCCAGGACGGAATCTGCCCGAGCGGGGCTCGCTCGGCCCCTTCTTCTTGGCCTCCCTCTTCTCCCGCACGAACTCTGGCAGTTGCAGTGCCATGCGCTGCTCTAGTCTTTCCCAAAAGCGCTGGAAGGCCTCATCTATCCGTCGGAGGGAGCGCTCAGTCGGGTGCTCGTTAGGGTCTGTCTGTGTAGGCGCCATTTGTGGTGTAGCCTGTGTGCGAGGCCCGTCTCGCAGCGGGCTCGATTCTTCACGTGAGGTGAAAGTGTAGGCGAGAGCTTGTTGCTGAGTCGCTTGGTCACCGGTGCAGGTTAGGGTGGACCGGGAACCCCTGCCGGTCCTGGGGGGGGGGGGGGGATTGAGCTCGGAGCTCTCACGAAGCACGTCCAGCCGCCATGCTGCTCAGGCCCCGCCCCCCATAGGAAAGCATTTAGTCAATTCTTTCCTATGGGAGTTTCACTGACTCTCGATGTCCTCATGCAGAGCGTGAGGACATTCAGAGACCTTTTGGTGACCAGAATCTAGTAAATTCCTGGAGTCACCTCTAGCGTCTCTCTGGTAGACAGTCACTAGAGGCTGTCTTAGTCCAGCAATGTAAAACAATTTGGCTATGGAGAAACTATGTTTACATTGCAGGTCTAGGTGGGACAGTGCACTTAATAGATTGGCTGAAGCCTCAAGAGGACACGATGGCAATAATATTACCCACAAAAGTAAATGTTCAACAAAAGCTCAAAAACAGAAATTATAATACAGAAAAGAAAGTAGTAAGGAATTACTTTATTAATTACCAATTGGAAATAACAGACTTAACGAAGTGAAGCATGAGTGAGTTAAGTGGGGGAAAAAATAAATCTTAAAATTGGATAGCTAATGGGCATATACACTGAACAAAATTATAAACGCAACACTTTTGTGTTTGCCCTCATTTTTCATGAGCTGAACTCAAAGATCTAAGACTTTTTCTATGTACACAAAAGGCCTATTTCTCTCAAATATTCACAAATCTGTGTTGGTAAACACTTCTCCTTTGCCGAGATAATACATCCACCTCACAGATGTGGCATATCAAGATGCTGATTAGACAGCATGATTATTGCAATGGTGTTTCTTAGGCTGGCCACAATAAAGGCCACTCTAAAATGTGCAATTTTATCTGATAGTGGCCCTGAATGGTGGCAAAAACAAGTGTTGTGTTTATAATTTTGTTTAGTGTATTAATAGAGGATTAGATATTCTTTCAGATACATACAGTTTATAACTATATTGGTTACAATGTTATCACACTTGCAACAAAAGTAAAGGTATAAGTATAAAAAATACACTAACAAAAAAAAACACAAGAACTGACCATTTGGGAGAGAAGCCCTAATATACAGAGTAACCTTAATAAAACATAACTTTTAATATAATTGTATAAATATTTAAAATACTTGATCATGAATATAGTGAATCCAATTAATATCTATAATAGGAAACAATCCTACCAAAATAGGAAAATATAAAATTTTAATAAACAATCTAAATGAAATATTGAGGAAAAAAAAAAAGCAAGTAACAAATGCTGTTCACCATAACTGGGTGATAAAAGTGGAATAATTGTACTGAAATGTAAACGAAAAATAAAGTAACTTATCCAATAACTAATTAGCCAGAGGGGGAGAGATGAAACAAAATTACAAATATCGTAGTGATGAGACCCTGCAGGGTAAAGATACTGATCGTCCCTACTCTGCTGTTCCTTCGAGGGCCCTACTCCCCCCCTACTAAAAGGAAAAATATAGTATGGATAGTATTGTCTCTGTAGAATTAATACATGTTGTCCCTTAACTCTAAACGAACACCATACACTTCAATGTCCCCAACACGTGTTTCGCTGTTAAGGCTCTTCCTGGAGACCAAAAGTATAAAATGTTGCATAAAATGACTGGTAAATCTAGCTATATTCAATGTATAGTTAATTTAGAATGATTAGTTATAAATGATCAGCCCTATTTTTTTTTTTTTTTTTTTTTTTATTCATAGGAAGGGATCATTGGGGCCAACTGGTATCCACACATGAATAAAAACGACTCCTTCGATAAGATTAAGCTAGAATACTGGCAATCTAAATTTTTTTTTTGTTTGTTTTGTTTTACCCCTGAGGGTTAATTATTTTGTTTAACCCTCAGGGGTTAAATTTATTTTATTAAATTTTAAATATTTTAAAATGTATATATTTAGCTAGCTGGGATGGGTGGGGTATTGGGGAATTTGGTGTTAGGCTAACTAGGGGTTAACGTTAAAAGTTTTAAAATAAGCTTTAAAAAGGTAAAAAAAAGTTTTATAAACGTTTAAGTAAAAAAGAAAAAAAAAACACCCCCCTTTACCCAGTCTAAATAAAAATTAACCCCTTACCTGCAAGTTGATCACTGCCTACAGTGATCAAAATACAGATCTCACAGTATTATACTGTGATCTAATATTTTTTTAACCCCTGAGGATTAACTTTTATTTATTTCTTTTTTAATGCTCAGGGGTTAAATTTATTAAATTAATTTAAATATTGTATAATTATATATTTTGCTAGCTGGGGTGGGTGAGAGTTATGGGAAAATGGCAAATTTACGGTTAGTGCTGCTTACTGCTAGTTAGGGGGTTAATGGTAAAGGAAAAGTTTAGAAAAAGTGTAAAAAAATGCTCCATTACACTTGGTACAAGCTAGCGGAAAAATGATCCCACGCTAAGGTTCAAAATACGCCTTTTGAAATACCCTGGGATGTGTTCTTTAAGAAATGGTATGCCTTTATAGTGTAGCTGGAATATGTAGCCTGCTCAAGTGCTCCAAAGTGGGACACAGACGCATAAAAACCCTCCATGAAAATTCACACTTAAAAACCTGAACTTGTCACATCTCTTTTACAGCACTGTAACTAAACAAAATAGTGTCTAGGTCATACATTGGGCATATTGTTTTACTCAGAAGACTTAGCTGAGCATAATTTGGGGGGTTTGAACTTAGCGGCACATATGAAATGTACAAAATGCCCAGCAAAAAATGTAATCCGTATGTAAAAAAAAATAAAAAATGCCCCAACTTATTTTTTACCACATACTTTGGCATATACTGGTGAAAAAATTAGGGCATGTTAAAGCACAATATGCACCATATGAGATACCCTGAGGTGTCTTCTTTTACAAATGGTATGCTTTTGTTTTTTGAACAGTCAAACTGCTATAATACCCCAAATTGAAGCATAGGCCCATTAAATCCGCCTCTCAAAATTCTACTGTAAATGTTGAAACGGACAGGTCTCCTATATGGCACTGTAGCTTCACGGAATAGTGCCAAAGACATACAATGGGGATACCGTTGTACTCAGCAGAAGTAACTGAACACATAATAAAACTCTGTACAGGAATAGCAAACACCAACTTTACAAAATACACATGAGAAGTTCTTGTTATAAGTTTGTGTGCCAAAAAAAAACAAAATTCTACTCTAATATTTAGCAGAGATTGGCGGTGAAATGGCTACTTAGAAAGTGTCAAAACAACCTTAGGACAATAGCCAGTGATGTCTACTTTATATAAATACTTTTGTGTGGCAATTTTGTTTTCTTTTATGGCTATAAAGCTTACAAGACAAACATACCAAATTCTAAAATCGCTCCACATTAAACGTTTTTATTTTACTCCTTGTGCTTTGTGACCTGTAACTACCAAAAAAACTTAAAATCCCAGACACATTATATATTCTGTAATTCAGAACAACTAAATTAATTTATTTTTACTTTCTTTAACCTGCGCTAATTAGGCACTTATTATTATTATTATTGCAAAAACTGTACAAATTTTTTTTTGCTTTTTTCTGTATTTTTAAAATAATAAATAAGTGTGTGTATATAGATGTGCGTTTGTGTATGTGTGTATATTGTATTATGTATATTGTACATATATATTGTAATATATTATAAATTATGTTGCATCAAATTAAAGCGGCACTGTCATGCCGAATCCCGGTTTTTTTTTTTAACCCGCCTCCACTACATCCAATTGACCCCCTAGTCACCTCCAAATGCACCTAAGCCCCCCACATTACCTATTTTTTTTTATTCTTTATTTTCTGCCCCGATCTTTATTCAGGGCGCTGCCATCTTTGTGTGGGTAGGTGAAGTCCCTGAGGGACACGTCATCTGCCCACACTAGACAGACTGAGATTCCTGCACATTCCCAGTGAAACACCTGGACATGCGAACGGGAATTTCAGACAGACGAATGAATGAATAGAAAAATCAAACGAACAAACACCGAATATCAGTGTTCGTTTGTTTGGTTTATTACAAGGAGGGAGCTACTGGCGTGCAGCTCCCTCGTAATATGTAAAGACAGAAGCGGCAGGGAGCTGTGCTCCCCTCCACTTCATAAGCCCCCCAGGCCCCCCTCACTCTATGGGGGTCAATATGGGGGGGCGGGGGGACCTACTGTCCTCCGGCCCCCACCCCTGGGAAGCAGGTGGGTGCTATAATGGTACTGAGGGGGAGGGCCTACTGTCCTCCCCCACCCCTGGGCGGTGGGTGGGGGCCCTAATAAAATAAGGGGGGGACCTACTGGCCCTCACCCCTGCGCAGTGGGTGGGGGCCCTAATAAAACAATAAGGGGGGGAACCTACTGTCCTCCCCTGCGCGGTGGGTGGGGGCCCTAATAAAACAATAAGGGGGGGACCTACTGTCCTCCCCCCTGGCCCCCACCCCTGCGCGGTGGGTGGGGGCCCTAATAAAACAATAAGGGGGGGACCTACTGTCCTCCCCCTGGCCCCCACCACTGCGCGGTGGGTGGGGGCCCTAATAAAACAATAAGGGGGGGGACCTACTGTCCTCCCCCCTGGCCCCCACCCCTGCGCGGTGGGTGGGGGCCCTAATAAAACAATAAGGGGGGGACCTACTGTCCTCCCCCTGGCCCCCACCGCTGAGCGGTGGGTGGGGGCCCTAAATAAAGATAGGGGGGGACACCTACTGGCCCCCACCCCTGCGCGATGGGTGGGGGCCCTAATAAAACAATAAGGGGGAGACCTACTGTCCTCCCCCTGGCCCACACCCCTGAGCGGTGGGTGGGGGCCCTAAATAAAGATATGGGGGGGGGACCTACTGTCCTCCCCCCCCCCCCCCCACCCGGCCCCCACCCCTGAGCGGTGGGTGGGGGCCCTAATAAAACAATAAGGGGGGCTTACTGTCCTCCTCACCCCATCCCCCCTCCCTGGCCCCCACCCCTGAGCGGTGGGTGGGGGCCCTAAATGAAACACACACACACCCAAAACAAACTATCCCCTACCTACCCCCCTCACCCTAAAAATAGTGAGGGGGGAATAAAATGACTAACCTGTAAAAAAAAAAAAAAAAAAAAAAAAAAAAATTAACTTACCATTTGACGTCGTCTTTTTTCTAAAATCTTCTTTCTTCAGCCCCCAAAAAGGCCAAATAAAAATCCATCATACCCGTCGAACTAAAAATAAAAGAAAAAACCCGAGCGCAAAAAAAAATCCATCTTCACCCATGAAGGGCTCCGCGCAGACTGAGCTCCGCAGGGCGGGGCGAGGCTTATAAAGCCTTGCCCCACCCTGCAATTAGGCTAAGAACACTCTGATTGGTGGGTTTAAGCCAATCAGAGTGCTCTGTGTCATTTTACACAGCGTGGGAAAGTTCTTTGGAATTTTCCCACGCTGTGTGAAATGACACAGAGCACTCTGATTGGATTAAACCCACCAATCAGAGTGTTCTTAGCCTAATTGCAGGGCGGGGCAAGGCTTTATAAGCCTCCCCCCGCCCTGCGGAGCTCAGTCTGCGCGGAGCCCTTCATGGGTGAAGATGGATTTTTTTTTTGCGCTCGTTTTTTCTTTTTCGTCTTTTTTTTGGCGCTCGGGTTTTTTATTTTATTTTTAATTCGACAACTATGATGGATTTTTATTTGGCCTTTTTGGGGGCTGAAAAATGAAGATTTTAGAAAAAAAGACATCAAACGGTATTTTTTTTTTTTTTTTTAACAGGTTAGTTATTTTATTCCCCCTCAATATATTTAGGGTGAGGGGGTAGGTAGGGGATAGTTTGTTTTGGGGGGTGTGTGTGTTTCATTTAGGGCCACCGCTCAGGGGTCGGGGGGGAGGACAGTAGGTCCCCCCCCCCATATCTTTCTTTAGGGCCCCCACCCACCGCTCAGGGGTGGGGGCCGGGAGAGGACAGTAGGTCCCCCCCCCCTTATCTTTATTTAGGGCCCCCACCCACCGCTCTGGGGGGGAGGAGGACAGTAGGTCCCCCCCCCCCTTATCTTTATTTAGGGCCCCCACCCACCGCTCAGCAGTGGGGGCCAGGGGGGAGGACAGTAGGTCCCCCCCCATATTGTTTTATTAGGGCCCCCACCCACCGCGCAGGGATGGGGGCCAGGGGGGAGGACGACAGTAGGTCCCCCCCCATATCTTTCTTTAGGGCCCCCACCCACCGCTCAGCAGTGGGGCCCAGGGGGGAGGACAGTAGGTCCCCCACCCACCTTATTGTTTTATTAGGGCCCCCACCCACCGCGCAGGGGTGGGGGCCAGGGGGAGGACAGTAGGTCCCCCACCCACCTTATTGTTTTATTAGGGCCCCCACCCACCGCGCAGGGGTGGGGGCCAGGGGGGAGGACAGTAGGTCCCCCACCCACCTTATTGTTTTATTAGGGCCCCCACCCACCGCGCAGGGGGGAGGACAGTAGGTCCCCCCCACCCACCTTATTGTTTTATTAGGGCCCCCACCCACCGCGCAGGGGGGAGGACAGTAGGTCCCCCACCCACCTTATTGTTTTATTAGGGCTCCCCCCCACCGCGCAGGGGGGGAGGACAGCAGGTTTTTTACAGTGAGCAGCTATAGGCTGCTCACTGCTTTCTACACATGCCCCTACTCGCGATATAGCGAGTAGGGGCATATTATTTACTAATACTAAGTAATCTTTACTTAGTATTAGTAAATTTGGCTGAAAGACCAATTTAGGTCTTTCAGCCGTGGCAATGAATAGGATCGGAGTTTCATTCATTAGAATGAAATTCCGATACGAACAAAGTACCGAATTGCATCCTAACACCAATGGAGAAACTCTTCTCATTCTGTTAGGATGCAATTCGGCAGTTTTGCCGGCGTTCTGTCTAAGTGACAGGACGTTCGGCAATACTGACAGGAAGCATTGTGGGAACAGGGAGGAAAGCTAGGGATCATGGGAAAATTGCTCTGACCAGCGGAAATGAAGCACACTTTGCTCCTCCGCTGGTCAGAGCTGGTCAAGCGGAGGAATCCTCCATAAGGCAAATAGTCCCTACTTTGTCTTATGATTTTAAAGAAAACTATAGCAGACAGGAAGAAAAGAATAACAGATCCCGAGTGAGGGGGAGAAGAGGAAGAGATTGAGGAAAGGTAAGTTCGGCATGACAGTGCCGCTTTAAAGCCCTTTCTGTCCTTTAAAAAAACAGTATATAATATGTCAGTGCAATAAACGAGAGAGATGCAAATTGCAGTTGAACGCATACAGCAAGAAAATGCAAAAATTGCTTGTCATTAAGCGTAAGAAAATCTTCTGAAGCTGTGTCCTTAAGAGGTTAAAAGCTTTGACTTATTTTTGCACACATACATTGTCAGAAATTCACCTTTGAAAATATATATATGAAACATATACTGTCCTGGTTTTTTTTTTTTTTTTTTTTAAACTTTTTTCAGTAAATGCAGTTACTCTTTTCCATAATATGTAGTTTCTTCTATCTTTATTACCTACAGAAGTCTGATTTTTATTTAGTGTGTGAATTTTTTTTTTTTCTCCTTTCTTCAACAAAGCACTTGGTTGGCCGACTGATTGGAAAACAAGGTCGGTTTGTGACATACCTGAAAGAGACTTCTGGTGCCAAAATTTACATAACAACATTGCCTTTTACACAAGAATTCCAGTTGTGTCACATAGAAGGTGAGTAGAATTGTTCTAGTAAAGTCCAAAATTAAGAATGAATAATTGCATTTATAACTGTAATATTGTGATACATAGTGTCAGGAAAGTTGTAGCCTCATACTTTAGGGATATAAAAATAAGTGTTACTGGCCTAATTCAAGCGGCAGGTAAAGCTCCTGGCATTTCTCTGGACATCTTATGTCACAGGAACGCGCAGTGGTCCGATTAAATGCTTCTCATAAGGAAGCCTCTGATTGCACCATTTTACCTGCTCGGCGCACTCTTTAAAGTCAGGTAGGAGGGGAGAAAAGGCTAGGTGGAATAGGTAGTCTGGGAGGGCTGCGTTCAGTGTGGGAGAGCTGTGCCTGCAAGAGAAGCATAGAATGTCTGTTGCTAGTATGCAAAACGAGCTGACAGTCTGGAATATGGTCAGTTCTTTGGATATATTTCACAACTAAGTCACACGTGCCAATGGTGCAACTAGATACAATTGCAAATAACTCTGGATGTGCTGCATTTCTGCCTGAAACACTGCACATTCAGACTGCTACCAACATAACCACCTCAAAAAGCACAAGCAGACATTGTGTTTGGTGCAAGTCTTTAAAGGACCACTCTAGTGCCAGGAAAGCATACTCGTTTTCCTGGCACTAGAGTGCCCTGAGGGTGCCCCCACCCTCAGGGACCCCCTCCTGCCCGGCTCTGGAAAGGGGAAAGGGGTTAAATCTTACCTTTTTCCAGCGCTGGGCGGAGAGATCTCCTCCTGCTCTCCTCCTCCGATCCTCCTCTTCTCCTCCCCGTCGGCTGAATGCGCACGCGCGTCAAGAGCTGCGCGCGCATTCAGCCGGTCACATAGGAAAGCATTCATAATGCTTTCCTATGGATGCTTGCGTGCTCTCACTGTGATTTTCACAGTGAGAATCACGCAAGCGCCTCTAGCGGCTGTCAGTGAGACAGCCACTAGAGGACATAGGGGGAAGGCTTAACCCATTCATAAACATAGCAGTTTCTCTGAAACTGCTATGTTTATGAAAAAATGGGTTAACCCTAGAAGGACCTGGCACCCAGACCACCTCATTAAGCTGAAGTGGTCTGGGTGCCTAGAGTGGTCCTTTAAGTTACTCACCACTGCAAGCCATAGCATACTCTCTAGGTGAGAACTACTACTTGCCAGGGTAAAATTATCGTTTGCCAATTGCTAGTGACAAATGGTAATTTTTATCAATTTTGCTGCTCTTTCAGTTTAGCTCAAACTTTGTATCTAAATGCCAGTGATTTGTAGTGCATTCTGGTGCATAACTGTAGTGCATAACTCACACCCAACTTTTGATTGTTCCCCAAAATTATGCACATTATGCTCTTTGATATGTTCAACCAGATGTCTGCCTTGATTTTTGGATAAACTTAAAATTATGTAATATTTTGAAAAATAATTTCAATATATTATGTTTAAATAGTTTTAATACTACAATATTATTTTTTTGAAATATTACATTCATTTTTTTTTTTTAAGTTTATGCAAACATAATAAAATATTTGAGAATATTAAAACAAGGTCATAATTGGCCAAAATGATGAACTTTGCACTTGACTTCAAGCTGGCTTTCCCTGTAAATTGTGAGACTGTTGAAGGTCTTTAAAGGGACATGGTGTGTAGTGGTGGTTGAGAGCAATCATAACTCAGAGACTCATGGCACCATAGACCATGACTACTAATTAAACCTCTCCCTCTTATGTCAAATTAGTAAAATAAAATGTTTTCCTTTTCTATTTGACAGGTTCTCAGGAGGCAGTTGACATTGCACTTGACTTAATTTCCAAGAAATTTAGGGATCTTGACCTAACAAACTTTTATCAACCACCGTTATTGCAAAGGCAAGGTTCTCTTCCTACAACATCTTGGGTAAGTTCTTTGTCTAGAGCAATGTATATAAACACATGAAATTCAGTAGTTTAAGAGAGCACCAGTTTGTGTCAAATGTGTTCGGATATGATTGTGGATGCATTGTGCTTGCAAATGTATGTTACCTCCTCTGGAAGATTTAAGCTTATTCCTGTTGGCTGAAGACAATAAACTATTTTATTTACACACCCACATTTCTGCTATGTTAGAACTATAGGGGAATGTTTGTATATATGATATAAAATATGAAGTTCATAAAAAAAAAATGCAGTTAAATGTGTCCTAGTTACAACAAATTATAGACTGCACAAGCATGACACAGCTTTAATTTAACAATGTTATGGTTGAAATGTGTGCTAAAATATTAAGAGAAAGGTAGGATGACAGAAGTGTACCTGCATGGGCATGTGGTCAATGACTTGTTTTGTAAATCTGGTGCCAAAGGTGTCTCCTACAGCCGTTGATAAAGCTAATAAAAGTAAAATCAGAAACGTTTTGCAAACATTTCAGCCTGACAAAGTAGAAGCATCTCTATTGCAATCTGCCAGATATGTGAACAAACAGGACCTGTACACTACTCTGTCACCTTGACAGTTTAGAGTTTTGAGCTACCAGACAAAGTCAATATGAGATTCCTAATTTCCCTTGCTTGTCCTTGAATAGCTGCTTACATTTTTTTTTTCTCATTGTGGTAAAAGGACAGCATGTAAATGCACCTTCAAATTACATAATTGTAAACTTCTCAGTAAACTTAATAAAATCTTGAGTGATGTCACATGAAAGCAGGCATTCCTCTTAACTTTGTCAAGTATGGTGCTCTGTAAGAAACACAGCCATATAGCCAAAATGTTAAAGGATCACTATAGGGTCAGCAACACAAACATGTATTCCTGACTATTCCTATAGTGTGGCCACCCACAGCCTGACTCCTTCTGGAGGTGTCTCTAAAGCTTTTTAGTCATGCTCCTCACACTACAATTGAGCTCTGATTGTCTGAAAGTGTCAGCCAACTGCATTTAGCCTATCACAGCACATCAATTGGAAAGAGGGGAGTCACTTATTTCCCCCTAGCTATGGTAAATGACTTATGATATAACCTAATCGGATTTACGTGAGTATCGATAAAACAATCCTGTCCCCTTCAATATATTCATTCTTCTATAAGACTGTCTTTCAATAAATAACCCCCCTCTCCATACTTCCTTAGACTAGGGGTGTTCAACCTTTGGCACACTAGATGCTGTGGACTACACCCCCCATGATGCTTGGCTAAAATTATGGCTATCAGATCATTGAAGATGATGTTGATCTTTGCCTTCCACTGCGTTAGACTGTATATTATTGGTTTTCACCAACTGATAAACATGTCTTGCAAGCTGTAAATGTGTATACTTTGCATGTTATAGCTGGTGCTCCCAGAAGGTGTCACTATTGAAGTGGTTGTTTCCAGCATAGCCAGCGCCACTCATCTGTTCATCCAGCAACACACACACCCAACGTATCATGCTCTAAGCACCTTGGACCAGCAAATGTATTATTGCTACATGGAACCTGGTATTCCCACTCTTCCAACTCCAGTAGAAGGTGAGTTAACAAATCATACAATGGATTTGGTTCATCAATTAAAATGTACATGTAACTACACTAAAGGATTTTTAAATTTGTGAAGTAGTGTTCAAAACATTAAAATTAAAACATCAGGTTTTACATCCCACAACTGTGCTGTTGACACATTTTACCTTTCTGTCCAATTCCATGTCCGATTTAAAAATAAAAAATAAAAAAAATCCTCTGATTAGATCTCTAATTATATCATAAACCTTATTCTTTTCCACTCCATGAGCTTAAATGGGCTTCTTTTGGCTCCACTGAACAGTCATGCATTGGTGACTTCTAGCACCACAAACACAATAGAAATTGTAGTCCTTATGGTGACAGAAGTGTTTCTTTAAGATTCCCATTACATCCCTAAAGAGAACTCTGAAGGACTGTCTGTTTTACTTCTGGCACTGAAGAAAGGAATTTGTATTTATGTGCCTAGAGCTGTATTTATAAGGAACAATTCTGGGGCAAAGAGGTTAAAGCGGCACTGTCATGCCGAACTTGCCTTTCCCCAATCTATTCCTATTCTCTCCCTCTGTCACAATCTGTTCTTAATTTCTTCCTGTCTGCTCTAGTTTTTCTTTAAAACATAAGACAAAGTAGGGACTATTTGTCTTATGGAGGTTTCCTATGCCTGACCATCTATGATCAGTGGAGGAACAACGTGTGCTCTGTTTCCCATATATTATTTTTTTTTCTCCCAACAGTAAGCATGTTTAGTAGACATGCCCCTACACACGGCATAGTAGGGGCATTCGGTAGCTTTTAATCTCCCTTATGCTATTATGGGGGTCATATTGACCCCCATAGACTGAGGGGAGGACATGAGGGGGCTTAGGAAGTGGCGGCGGGCACTGCTCCCTGCTCTTTCTATTTTTACATATTACAAGGAGGGAGCGTTGTGCTGGTCTTCTTTCTTTCGTTTTACATTTCTATTCTGACGAATGAATAGATTAAATTCCTGTTCGCATGCCCAAGTGTTTCACTGGACATGCATGGGAATTTCACAGCACTATGTAGTGTGAGCAGATGAAGTGTCCCACAGGGACTTCACCTACCCACACAAAGATGTGCTAAGAACCACCGTCCAAGCACAAAATAAAGATGCAAAAATAGGTAAGATGGGGGGCTAGGGGGCATTTGGGGTTGACTAGGGGGGGCAATTAGATGTAGTGGAGTTGGGAGGGGGGATTAAAAAAAAAATTGAATTCGTCCATGAGAGTGCTGCTTTAAATGTGAAGTACTTATCATGCAAACCATTAACAATAGTATTTCTGGAGATGGATTTTTAACAAGCATTTATCTTTTTGCATATGCTACATAATGAACCTTCCTGACATTCCCTTGTTGGGTTTAGGATCCAGTAACCTTTTCTGGTTGGGCTGTGGTTTAGATGTCGGGGCCAAGGAAATGTGTGAAGAAAAATATAGTGGTGAAACACAAGTGTCTAAAGCTAAAAAGTAGGAGAGAGTAAAAGATATTAAACTCATAAAGTAAAATAAATGCAAAAATAGTACCTCAATACTGGAAAAACAGGGGTCACTAAACTCTATCTGGCGAAAAAGTCAGTAAATGGTAAACCAGGAGCCAACATGAAATCCATAGTATCAATAAAACCATACATGACCTCATGCATAATAAATAGGAACAATATAGTTGGTAAAAATCACAATGTGATAGTGTCTCTATAAATAAGTGTATCCATACAATCACATCCTATGTGTGGAAATTATTGGATGATATGGTCAATTCACACTGAATTGGTCTAATTACTGTAAATCAGTAAATGTATATAATATACATACACACATACAATCAGTATAGAGGATGGATTGCCATAGCGATATAGGTGTCCAGTGCTGCTCGGATTCCCACCTTTATTGTAGATTTAGACTTCAGAAGAAATGGGACCGGCCAATGCCAAGTGGAGACTGGTTTGGAAGCACAGCTGACTTGACTGTTTCCTGTTAGGGTGTTTTTGGCCAAAAAGGTATACTCAACTGCCCAAAAAAAAAATCTTTGAGCATGCCTGCCTCTTGCGCTTAGTTCTATTGTGCAACACACCAGGAAATAATGGGGAAGGTTGTCTGATTAATCTTGTGGTTTTTATTTTTTTATTTTTTTTCCCCCTCAATAGTTCACAGCAAACCAGCTCTGAGAGAGCAACAGCTGTTCAGGGTTTGCCAACAAGTGTTTTTTGCTGTGCCAGTCATGAGAAATCAAGATGGTTATCTGGCATTGGTTCAGAATGCATATTGAAAACACGTTTAACACTGTTGGGACTTCTTTCTTGGAAAAAGTAAAGATAATATTGTAAATGTATCTTTGCAGTTGGTACAATTTGTGCTGCTCCTAATGAAAATAACGAATGGTGGAGGGCCCAGGTCGTGTCTTATTTCCCAAACACCGAAGAGGTTTTCATCCGATACGTGGATTACGGAGGTTATAAGAGAGTAAAAATTAAGACTTTACGTCAGATAAGGTGAGTTCAAGTATTAAGTATTATTACTAATAAAAAAAATATATATATATTTTCAATTTAACTGCCCATTTCTCAAATCTTATGTGACACTAATATGCAAAGTTATGCCATATAAGAGAACATACTATTTGCTTTTAAAATAAGCATTTTTGAAAGATTAATTTGGGGCATTGTAGCAGTTTAATAATTCTACGTCATCAATGCATACCATTTGTGAAAGTATAAATAAAGCGGTATGGTATATTTTGAGCCTTATTATTTAGCTATTTTAGCACCATTTTCTAAACTTTATTGTATTGTATTTTTTTAGATTTTTTTTTTTTTACATGCACATTGCAATTTGAGCAGTTATTGTAAACTTAATATGTTCTATTGTAATAAAAAGCACTAAATTGTGTCTATCGGAGTATAGAATTGACCCCTTTTGTATACCCTTGTCAATTGTTGATTATACAGAGCTGAATTTGAAACCTGCTCATTGTAGTTGTTCAAATAATTGACAAACTGAAGATGGATCTGTGGTGCATTTTAGTAGCTCACCTATTTCAATTACTCCACCTTTGCAGAAGTGGACAACACGGGGACTAACACGTGATTTTTTTTTTTTTAGGCTTTCTTGAGGGGCCATTTAATTTTTTTTACACCATGTGGATACTTTTGCAAAGTAATATTTTTAACTCTAGTCTAAATTCTTCATCCTAAACACGAAGTCTAAACCAAATCCTAATTCCAAATAGAACCCTAAATCTAATAAACCTCTCCCAAGTAATCCTAACCCAAATTCTAACCTAAATCACAATCCTAACCTTATAAATAGGGGTAGAATGACTCTCTTGCTGATTTTAAGCATTTCCTTGCTGGCCCTAATCTGAGACCTAATCCCAATCCTAAAATCCTAGAAGTCTATACCCTAATTATTCTACACATTTTAATCCTTGATTTAATCCTAATCTCAAATGTTTCCCTCTAATATCAGTACGGATGGTAACAGTGAATTTTGAGACAATAGTATGTTGCTGCCATCTACTTGCGATCTTCATAATGACACCTTCAAAAAGCTTGCATTGAAAATTTTATGCAACTGACAGCCCAGCACCAATCAAAATGCTGTTCAGACCCTGTCAGTTTTTCCGGCACTAGATCCAGTGAGAGCGCTATTGTCGTAGTAATAAACATGGCTCCAATTACATTATTCTCCTTTTGCTTGATTGTCACCTAACATTTAAGTAATGAAATACTTAATGCTAATTATTTCCATGTATTTGAAGATGCATACATTATTGTTATAAATGTGCACAATTGTTTGTTTAAAAAGTGTAAAATTTACCCAAAATGTTTCACAGGCATATAATTAAAATGTTGCTTTAGTATGAAGTTTATTTAACAGGAGCATGTTTTGCTTTTCCCATAGATCTGACTTTGTCACTCTGCCTTTCCAAGGAACAGAAGTTTTGTTAGACAATGTTGCACCTATTCATGGTAAACACATTTTGCATTGTTCCTGGTGATTGTTCATGCCTTCTTTTTCATTTTTAATTATTTTATATCCCCCCCCCCCCCCCCCCTTTTTTTTTTTTAATCCTTTAAACAAACCTCATTGTGTGGTGTACATATTTAAGTCTGATTTGTTACTCTGGCAAAAAAATTTAAATAATCACACTGCGAATTGGAGAATTTTTCTGGATCCGCTATATTAAGATTTTGTAATTTGATTTTTATTTTGCTAAAAGTAATTTTTGAGTAACTAAGCTGATTGGTGGTAGGATAAGCAGCCTAATTGCGAATTGTCAGGAACGTAACATTAATTTCAGATCACATGCCCCAATAGCTGAATTTGAAATCTTTCTCAAGAACACTGCTTACAGGGTTATTTAAATATTCTGCCAATAAAGCCCAACTGAAAACCGCGAACACACCTATTGAATCTGTCAAAAGTATGAGAATAACAGACAAGTATTGAATATACTTGTTAGTGCAAATCTAAAAAACGCAAAAGTAGTGGAGCATATAGGAAATATATAAAAATACCTTTCCACCCCCCTCTCCCATAGTGTACCTTTCCACCCCCCTCTCCCATAGTGTACCTCCCCACCCCCCTCTCCTTAGTGTACCTCCCCACCCCCTGTCCCATAGTGTACCTCCCCACCCCCTGTCCCATAGTGTACCTCCCCACCCCCTGTCCCACAGTGTACCTCTCCATCCCCACCCCCTGTCCCACAGTGTACCTCTCCATCCCCACCCCCTGTCCCACAGTGTACCTCTCCATCCCCACCCCCTGTCCCACAGTGTACCTCTCCATCCCCACCCCCTGTCCCACAGTGTACCTCTCCATCCCCACCCCCTGTCCCACAGTGTACCTCTCCATCCCCACCCCCTGTCCCACAGTGTACCTCTCCCCCCTCCTCGGTCTCTGCTCCCCTGTGTGTATCCTGGTAGCGTGGCTGAGGGGAGCATTGCGCACTGCGGTACAGGAGATTGTCTCCTGTACTCGGCTGGACTGACAGGAAGTGCTCTCTGTGAGCACTTCCTTTTAGTCCGGCCGGGTACAGGAAGAATATGTTCCTGTACCGCTGTGTACACTGCTCCGCTCGGCCACGCTACGCAGAGTGCCTGGTAGGAGGGAGTGCGCTATGAGCAAGGACTTCCAGCGTCACCAGAATCCCCATAGGAAAAAATGTATTAATGCTTTCCTATGTGAAAATCCTAATGAGAGTGCGTGCACATGTGCATTAGGTCTCCCCTGCTGGCTGGGCTGCGTGGGCCAAGCATGACCCAGCGCCAAGGGACATCTGCACTGGATTAAGATAAGTAACTGAAGGGGTTTTAACCTGTCGGGGGGGGAGAACTGTAGGATTCTATAGTGCAGGAAAACTGCTTTGTTTTCCTGGCACTATAGTATCCCTTTAACCTTCCTGGCGGTATTCCCGAGCGTGGCAAATGAGGCCCCCGGGGGCCATGTGATCGCTCTCAAAGAGCTATCACATGGCCCTCTATAGCTGGCTGTGGATCTGCCAGCAGGGGGACTGTTTGAAATATCAGACAGTCCCCCTGCTGGTGGGAAGTATTAAAAAAACCATAAAAGACAAGTGTAAAAATAAATTAAATATATTTTTAAATATGTATATGTATATATTTGTATATATTTGTATATATTTGTATATAATATATATACATATTATATATGTAAAGTCATACAAAGTGTATTTTAATATTAATATAAGTATATATATTAATATTAAAATACACTTAGAATGACGTTGTATATATGTATATATATAATAGATGTACATATATATTATATATAAATACGTATAATTAAAATAATAAATAAATAAATAAAATATTGAAACAAAATTTAATATAAATTATATATGCATATGTAATTTCATTCTAACTGTATTTTGTTATTAATATATATATAGGTAACAAAATACACGTAAAATGACTATATATATATATATATATATATATATATATATATATGTATATGTATATGTATGTATATATATATGTATGTATGAAACATGGGGGGATGGTTGCACTCACCTAAACATGCTTAAATGGGGTGCTGCTGGGGGCCATATTATACAATAAACAATACACAAGATCCAGCGCACTCTCCTATCTACTAAACAGCAACTTCAATTTTGACAGAATGTTCAATTCTGTCAACATTGAAGTTGCTGTTTAGTAGATAGGAGAGTGCGCTGGATCTTGTGTATTGTTTGTGTATATGTATGTATATGTATGTATATATATATATATATATATATATATATATATATATATATATATATATATGTGTGTATATTTATATGTGTGTATATTTATATATGTGTATATTTATATATGTGTATATGTATATATGTATATATATATGTATATATATATGTATATATATATATATATATATTTATATATTTATATATATTTATATATTTATATATATATATATATTTATATATATATATATATTTATATATATATATATATATTTATATTTTTACAAATAACGGAACTGGGCGGGTAATTCAAATGCAAAAAAATGGTACCGCTTTTGGTACAAAATTCCTGACATAATCATACCGCCAGGGAGGTTAAGAAGAATTTGGCTCTGTGTGGTAAACAAAGGTAGATGGTGATTGCTGAGGATGGGTCAAATGCAGGAACACATAGCAATATATTTTCTTTTTTCATTTTACAACTTTCCTGCGCATTGGGGAATAAAAAACAATTTGGACATTCCAGTTCTTTATCCTTAATGCAGTTTAGAGAAAATTGCAGAAAGTAAATAAAATAAATACGTACCTAATAGAGAGGAGATGCTTTGAGCGTTAATTTAGCAGCTTTGCATTGCACAGGAAATAACAGGTTTCTCAGCCAGTCCTGCTGGTTCACCTTTACATGTTCTGGAATTCATGGGATTTGCAGTACAACAGTACCTCGTGATTGTATTCATGGAAAAACACACACATTACTTGGCAGATTAATAGAATAATCATGTTTTGCATGCAGATTTATCCAAATCCATTATTTTTTTTCCCTCACTCTTTGATCTGCATTTTCATCCAGCTGTATTCCATTGTACACATTTGAGAACATATTGATGTGTTTTTCTCTCCTTGTATAGGTGACAATACCTTTACCACAGAAGCAATTGAAGCTATTGGTGAAATGTTAAACGGTGTACCTTTATATGCACAGGTAAAACTCTAAAATTAATCTAAAGTGGTTGGTAGTCTACACAAGGTGCATTACTGAACTACAATTCTGGTCTATAAGACTGCTCAAATTTAAAGGGACACTATAGTTACCAGAACTACAGATTATTGTATTTGTTCTGGTGAGTATAATCATTACCTTCAGGCTTTTTGCAGTAAACACTGTCTTTTTAGAGAAAATGCAGTGTTTACATTACAGCATAAGGATACCTCCAGTGGCCACTCCTCAGATGGCTGCTAGAGGTGCTTCCTGGGGAAGTGCTGCATACTGTGCAGCACTGCCATTCAGTGTCTCTACATTGAACTTTCCTCATAGATATGCATTGATTCAATAAATCTCTGAGCAGATACTGATTTGCCAGGGTTGTTTGACTTGTGCTGGCTCTGCCTATGGGAAAGCATTGTGATTGACTTTTGATGTCTGCCAAGCAGGCAGATCAGGGGAAGAGCCAGCAGCAGCAGACTGGAATATTTAGAGGTGCTCGGAGGGGGCTAGATTGTGTTTTTTAGTAATGCATCACAGTAAAGTTTTTATGAATGAATTTAAAGGGCACTGAGCATCACTTCCAGTTCTGCTTAGAACTCTTCTGTCTGGGGCTACTGAAAATGACCCCAGCTGACTGAGGAGCCCCATGTAATCATTAATACCTGGGGCTACTGGTGTGAGCATGGATGTAAGCTTTCATGGTTATTGTATGTTTACAAATTAAATATTTCATTAACATAACCAATTAATAACTTTACATTGACATTTACTTAGCTGACCTTGAAACTGTGCTTTAGTTTGCGGTAATTTTTTTTTTTTTTTTTTGAGCCCTTGAATATTCCAATTTGTAGCCAGTGTCATCATATAACTGCTTTTATCTTATTTCTATTGTCCATAGTCTGAGCATGAAAGGATTGGCTAGCTCTGTACACATGGGCTACGTATCTAGCAAAGACATATTTATTCCTAACGTATAGTGGCAGTACCAGTGGGTTTTGTATCTTTCTGATGGACAAGCCAACTGTAAATAAGTAAATTTAAATAATCCCTCCTACTTAGCCCAGTATTTTTTCTTGTCCCATTTGGGACGGACATACTAACGGAACTTAGTCTGGTGAGGCGCACCGGTTGTTGTCTGGGGGATCTGGCCGAAAGCTCGCTGGGTGGTGAGTGGAGTACCCCGCTCTGCATCCTAGTTACAGAGCAGTTGGAAGTCTGCCTTCTTATGCTGTGTAAAGACCAGCGCTGGGTAAGAGGCTGTCCCGGGTGATCTGCCAATCGAATTGCGAGCTTGTGCACAGAGGTGGAACGCACTCCTGGGCAGCCGTGCGTTCCACTGAAGTTCCTAATGCGCATGTGCAATTTAGAACTTTAAATCTCGGCGCTCAATTAAAAAATTGGTGCCTATATAAGCCATGCAAATCCTCAGGACAAGCATGTAAGTTTGGAGAGGGAATACAGTGTCAGCAGCCTTCCCACACCGTTCAGAGGTCTTTAAGAAAAAGATAAAACCTATCATACCTTAAAGGCATCTGTTTGTTTTTCTTCTGGATTGGTAAGTTTCTCAAAATGGCTTTATTGCTGATGTCTAGCTCATTGTCTCCTAAAGACTTGGACAAGGAGAAAATGTCGGCAACTGCACCCAAGAAGGCTACATTTAAATTGAAACATAACAGCTGTTCAGAATGCCCTACTCCACTACCTGATGGATGCAAAAAGAAAATTTGCAATAGCTGCGCCTCTGAAGGTTTGGAGAAATTTAAGCAGCAGGATATGCAGAAATTTCTTAACTGGTTCCAGGTTAACCTTTCACAAATGCTTGAATCTTTTAAAGAATCAGCTAAAATGCATTATTCTTGAGGCATTCAAAAAAATGTAAGCGAGAAAGATCTCCCTCCCTGTCTGAGTTATCATCAGGAGACTGCTCTGACACTGCATGCTCATCAAATTCTATTTAGGTGTCTAGTGTGGAAGGTTTTTCTGCCGTACACCTGAAAAGATCCCTTTAAGAGGTAACGGCAGTATTATCAGAGATTGATTCTACTAAAAAGATTAAGGGTTTCCCGATAGACCCGAAGTTGTTAGAATATGTACATAGAGAATGGAAGAATCCTGAGAAAAGGGCATTAATTTACAAACCTTTTTAAAGAGCTTATCAGACTTCGTGAAGGTTTAAGTTGGGAATATCTACCAAAGGTAGAAACGCAAGTGGCACAACTGTCCAAAAAGACCATACTACCATCTGTAAGCTATCCAGCCTTAAAAATCTAATGGACCGAAGAGTGGAGACATCCTGCAGACAAATCTTCCAAAAAGCAGGGTCTCAAAGTAAAGCTGCAATTGCAGGAGTATGTGTCATGTGAGCACAAAAAGGAAAGATCTGAAAAAGAAGCTCCTCAACTTTGACCTAACATAAGGTTGGCTAATGATTTTATGCAGGATTTATCTGAGAAAGGCCTAAAATTGTTGGCACGTTCAATGGGACTTGCTTGAGGAGTCAGAAGGGCTTTATGGCTGCGTTCATGGTGCGCTGATACGGCATCGAAGGCTTCTTTTTGTGAACTAACTTTAGAAAGTGGTTCCCAACTAGAAAAATATAATTAAGCAAATGTCCGACACTAAAAAGGCCTTATCTCAGGAAAATAGATATACGCCAAATTATAAAAGATTCCAATATCCACCTAAAGATCTAGGAAGCTTGATAGGAGTCAATTTTTTGGAGACCATCAAGAGACTATAAGTTTCAAGACAAACACTAACAAAAGACAGAGGTTCTGATGCCAAAGTAGGTGGATGTCTACAACATTTTTACAAGGCATTGGTAGAATCAACATCAAACACATGGATTCTGGGGGTCATAAGAGGCTACAAAATCAACTTCTCAGAAACTTGGGAACCTTGTTTTC
This sequence comes from Pelobates fuscus, assembly GCF_036172605.1. Taxonomy (NCBI): domain Eukaryota; kingdom Metazoa; phylum Chordata; class Amphibia; order Anura; family Pelobatidae; genus Pelobates; species Pelobates fuscus. The sequence goes on from NC_086317.1 coordinate 282,971,835, forward strand.
TTCTGTCATCTTACCCATCTCAAAAGAAGGAAGCTCCATGGTCAGAAGCAGTGGCACTGGTTAAAAAAAAAAAAAAGTGCCAAGATGACAGGAATGGATAGTGCTATATTCCAGATTCTTCCTGGTCCCCAAATCAGATCAGTAAGTCAGACCTATTCTGGACCTAATGAATGTCAACAAGTATATTCCCTACCAGAAGTTCCGGATGGATCAGATTCACTGTCACCCATTTATTAACCCCTTAAGGACCAAACTTCTGGAATAAAAGGGAATGTGTCCTTAAGGGGTTAAACAAAGGGAATTTTATGGCAACTTTATACATAAAGGACGCCTATCTTAATGTCCCCATGGCAGTAACAATAAGGAAATACTTTAGGTTTGCAGTGTACTCCAGTTCCAGAACCCATTTCCAATTAAAGGCCCTTCCCTTCGGGCTCACGTCGGTCGCAAGAATTTTTACCAAAATCCTTGCGCCATTAACGATCATATTTGACTCAAGACATCATCTGGAAAAGGATCTTCAAACAACGATGCTCATGGTTAAAAAAAAAAAATCATAGTTGGATCATCAATGTACAAAAATACAGCTCTTTCCAACCCAAAGAATCAAATTTATGGGTATCATCATAGATGCCAAGAAATTTTCTCTGCACCTTCCTTTGGGGGAAGAAATGCAAAAGAGGAAATTTTAGTTTCTTCAAGAAGAACAAGATTACACCATAAGGCAAGCAATGAGTGTTCTGGGTACTTTGACATTCACAACTCCAGCCGTCAGATGGGCCAGATCGGCAATACATCCACTTCAATGGGAAATCTTAGCTCATTGGACAAAAAGGGACAAAGATCTAGATTCAAAACTCAGCCTTTTGATATCAACCCGAACAGCTGATTTGGTCGAGATTCCGGTCAATGGGATTTCCATTCCAGCAACAAGAGTGTGATTATCACAACAGACGCATCAAAGATATGATGGGGAGCACATCTTTTTTTTTTTAATTTCTGTCAGAGGCTGTGGAAATTCAGGAGAAATAAAACTCTTCCAATTACAAATGGCTCAAAGCAGTCTGGTATGCCCTAGTAAATTTCAAATATTTGATTCTGAACAAGGCAGTAAAAGAGTCTGAAAACAGCACGACGGTAGCATATATCAACCGTCGGGGAGGTACAAGAATCAGAGACCTGCACATTCTTTTTGGGGAGATTATGATGTGGTCCTGGAATCTTTTTGAGCAGTCCACATAATAGGCGAACAAAATGTGGTAGCAGACGACCTCAGCAGGAACAAATGGTCACAAACTAATTGGTCTCTTCACCCTCAAGTCTTCTCAGAAATTGTAAACAGATTTGGTCTTACAGTGATGGATCTAATGGCAAGGAGAAGGAACAGAAAAGTGCAGACGTTTGCTTCACTGTTCAGGCAGGACAACCCACAGGACAGCATGTCTGGACAGCACTTCTGGACAGCATGTCGATCACATGGAGTTTCAGCCTGGCATACCTTTTTTCCTCCAAGCTCAATGATTCTGAGAGCTTTACAGAAGATCAAAGCAGACCAAGCTTAAGTGATCGCTGTCCTAACCGGCCGAACTGGAGCTGGTTCTCGGCATTGCCGAACTGGAGCTGGTTCTCGGCATTGCCGAACTGGAGCTGGTTCTCGGCATTGCCGAACTGGAGCTGGTTCTCGGCATTGCCGAACTGGAGCTGGTTCTCGGCATTGCCGAACTGGAGCTGGTTCTCGGCATTGCCGAACTGGAGCTGGTTCTCGGCATTGCCGAACTGGAGCTGGTTCTCGGCATTGCCGAACTGGAGCTGGTTCTCGGCATTGCCGAACTGGAGCTGGTTCTCGGCATTGCCGAACTGGAGCTGGTTCTCGGCATTGCCGAACTGGAGCTGGTTCTCGGCATTGCCGAACTGGAGCTGGTTCTCGGCATTGCCGAACTGGAGCTGGTTCTCGGCATTGCCGAACTGGAGCTGGTTCTCGGCATTGCCGAACTGGAGCTGGTTCTCGGCATTGCCGAACTGGAGCTGGTTCTCGGCATTGCCGAACTGGAGCTGGTTCTCGGCATTGCCGAACTGGAGCTGGTCTACTGGGAGCTTCCATTCTCAGATCAACTCCCGGAAAATGTCGTTCTTCCATAGAAAACTATTCACATGTTCAGATTGACGGCCTGGCTTTTGCAATGTTAATCTTAAAAAATCCAGGGCATTCCAGGTAACCTCTTTCATACAATTCTTAACTCCACCAGAACTTCTACATCTAGAATCTATTTAAGAATTTGAATCAAATTCCTCCATTGGTGCGTTCGGCATAATTGATTTAATTGCCGTCCCATCTGTCAAGACGATTTTTCAGTTTCTGCAAGAAGGCTTTGAAACTGGACTCAGTCTCTCTACTTTAAAGGTTCACACTGCGACACTCAGACATTTTGTTTGCTCCAAGAGTTTCCGTTGTGTCTGCTGATTAGGCGTTGCTTCAAGTTCATTATTCTACAAAGACCTCAGACATTTCAATTCCCTTCCTGGGATTTATGTCTGGTGTTAGTCTTTATGTGAAGCTCCATTTGAACCACCCAAAGATGTATCATTAAGAATTTTATGTCCCTCAAGACTATATTTCTGGTAGCAATTACCTCAGCTAGGAGAATTGGGTGGGGAGATCCCTTTCCTCTTTGCCAGAATTCACAATTTTTCATCAGGACATGACTGTGCTGCATTCTAAACCTTCTTTTCCCCCCAAACGTTCTATCAAGAAAAACTCTGAATGAACCTCTGGTGCTGCCATCATTCTATAGTTCAGGAAGATCAGATAAAGAACGGAAGTGGCATAACCTGGATGTGCGTAGAACACTTCTGGTTTACTTATCCCGTTCTGAAGAATTTAGGTCCTTGGATCACCTTTAAGTTTAATTTTCACGGAAAAAAGAAGGGTGTGGGAGAATCTAAAACCACTCTGGCGAGGTGGTTAACAGACACCATCAAATTGGCCTATGAATTGCACATTGTTAAATTACCTTACTTTATTAGAGCACACTCAGAGCCATGTCCACATCATGCGCTGAAAAATCCAACGCGACTCCTGAAGACATCTGCAAAGCGGCAACCTGGTCCTCTTTTCATACCTTCATTAAGCACTATTGGCTAGACATCATCTCTTCCTCTAAGGCGGCTTTTGGATGCAAAGTGTTCGAGCTGTAGTTTGTGGAGACACCCCACCCTTTTAATGTTCCAGGGATCTTGTTATATTCCACTGGTACTGCCGCTGTTGGGAAAAACAAATCTTACTTACCGTAAATTCTCTTTTCCTTAATATAGTGGCTGTATGATTACCTCCCTTTTTTGATAATACGTAGTTCCCGATTTTTTACGAACTAATTTGTTCATAAAGTGAGAGTTCATAAAGTGAGAGTCCCAGCCTTTCCTGGTGTCTCATTCCCCACCCCAGTGGCTCATTTCCCCTCCTAGTGTCTTATTACCCCCTCCAAGCCCTTCCAGGTATCTGCTTCCCCCTCTGTGTCCCATTACCCAGCCCCATCCATGTGTCCCAGTTCCCCTCCCAGCCCCATCCATGTGTCCCAGTTCCCCTCCCAGCCCCATCCATGTGTCCCAGTTCCCCTCCCAGCCCCATCCATGTGTCCCAGTTCCCCTCCCAGCCCCATCCATGTGTCCCAGTTCCCCTCCCAGCCCCATCCATGTGTCCCAGTTCCCCTCCCAGCCCCATCCATGTGTCCCAGTTCCCCTCCCAGCCCCATCCATGTGTCCCAGTTCCCCTCCCAGCCCCATCCATGTGTCCCAGTTCCCCTCCCAGCCCCATCCATGTGTCCCAGTTCCCCTCCCAGCCCCATCCATGTGTCCCAGTTCCCCTCCCAGCCCCATCCATGTGTCCCAGTTCCCCTCCCAGCCCCATCCATGTGTCCCAGTTCCCCTCCCAGCCCCATCCATGTGTCCCAGTTCCCCTCCCAGCCCCATCCATGTGTCCCAGTTCCCCTCCCAGCCCCATCCATGTGTCTCTCTCCCCTTTCCCTCCTGTACTTGTCCATGTGCCTCTCCTCCATCCCCTCCTGTACTTGTCCATGTGCCTCTCCTCCATCCCCTCCTGTACTTGTCCATGTGCCTCTCCTCCATCCCCTCCTGTACTTGTCCATGTGCCTCTCCTCCATCCCCTCCTGTACTTGTCCATGTGCCTCTCCTCCATCCCCTCCTGTACTTGTCCATGTGCCTCTCCTCCATCCCCTCCTGTACTTGTCATGTGCCTCTCCTCCATCCCCTCCTGTACTTGTCCATGTGCCTCTCCTCCATCCCCTCCTGTACTTGTCCATGTGCCTCTCCCCCCCCATCCCCTCCTGTACTTGTCCATGTGCCTCTCCCCCCCATCCCCTCCTGTACTTGTCCATGTGCCTCTCCCCCCCCCATCCCCTCCTGTACTTGTCCATGTGCCTCTCCCCCCCCCCTCCCCTCCCATCCTGTACCTGATCACCATGGTACAGTACCCGGTCTGCCAGGAAGTGCTCTCTGTTAGCACTTCCTGGCAGACTGCAGTCCGCTCAGCCATGCTACAACAGCAGCAGGAGGGGAGCAGCTCAGCACATCACTCCCCTCCTACCGATCATCATTGTTACTCACCTTTCTCTTCTCCTGGCCACAAACTCTGCTCCTCGGCCCGCATCCACGGAGCGCCGCCGGCACAAAAGGTCGTCAAAATAAAATGGCGACGAGTCCGTGGAGCGTTTGTGAAGGCGGGAGTACGTAAAGCGGGAAATGCCTGTACATTTATATTGAGCATGATATGGCCTAATGTCTGTTTTTTTTATTTTTTTTATTTACTGATGGTCCTGGGGCAAGTCCAGGGCTAACCCCTTAAGGACACATGACATGTGTGACATGTCATGATTCCCTTTTATTCCAGAAGTTTGGTCCTTAAGGGGTTAAAGGGGGGGGGGGGGGGGGGAGTAGAAGGGACTATTTAAATTCTTTAATTTACAGTCAGCTTGTCCATCAGAAAGATTCAAAACCAACTGGTACTGCCACTATATTAAGGGAAAAAGAATTTACAGTAAGTTAAATTAATTTCTTTTTTCTTTTTATAGGTTACAAATTATGATCTTGCAACAAAGATTCAAATGATCCAGTTATGGGCTATGGTAGGTGGAGAGGTGAGTTTTGCACTTTTCAGTGGTGGGGGTATGTTTCATTTTAATGTTTGTTGACTGCATAGACAACAAGTAGTGTTTGACAACAAGTAGTGTTATTATGGATATTTGTCAATGCTGCAGCTTTCCATAACCTTGGGATGGTTTAACGTGTGAAATAAATGCATCCTTTTTTTATGACTATTGTATTGTCATTTCTCAAAGACATTTTGCTGCCAGGAAAACATACACAGCTTTGCCCTGTTGCTACTCTGGATCTCTAACAGTTATTTGAGGACAATACCACAAATCATAAACTGCATAGATTAATGCATACTTTGGTGTATTAGCACATCCCGCACACACCCACCTTCCCCCCCCCCCCCCCCCCCCATCATCCACTTTATAAAGAGAATACACCTGTCCAGTAATATCCCACAGTATGATTCTGTTCTGCTGGTACTCTGATTTATTCAAATAGAAAAGCACATACTTTATGCTCCTCTGTAGGGCTTCTTCTGTGCTTTAAAAATATAGTGGCTTTACTACTCATACATTCTTATGTCCAACACTACACCTGCAAGAGCCCAGGAATACCAGTGAAGTTGGATCACGGGGAAACATATTTAACTTTATATTTTACGCTTCTGTTTGAATATTCACTTGCTTTGTACTTTTCTTACAGGCTGTGTCCATAAACTCACTCATTGTGGAAAGAGGCTATGCTCGCTGGCAAGACACCTATTAGCTCACCAGCTTGTAATTTGCCGGAGGAAAAAAGACTTTGTACTCTATTTATAATGAGATTGTTCTCAGACGGTTTTTGTTTTGTTTTTATGAAATGTTTGCGTCATCCCTATTTAACTGACCTCTGGAAATTTTTTTTTTTTTTTTTTTCTTTTTTCATAAACTGACTTTGAGGATACGATTGAAAGCCATACTTTAAAAAGCTTTAAAGCCTTTTTTTCCATCTTGTCTTGTGTTCATATTAATATATTTGTGCACATCTTTGTAAATATATACATAAATTTAATCAAATTAGAATATTTTGTATTGGAACACTGGAGGCAAAAAAGGAAGCTTAACTATGTCCACACAATCTTGTCAACGGTTTGCTTAAAAAAAAAAAGGTTCTGTTGCACAAAACCTTATATTGTGTGTTGAATATATTCTGTACACAAATGTGTGGCTTGGTTGGGTATGCCGTAAAGTCTACATTTTTATGGTCCTCAATTTGCTACTTGTACAGATGTAAAATAACAAAATGCAAAAACAGTATTTGAGTGCTCTTTTTTTTATTTCTTGACAAATGGATTTTTAATCATGTTAAAGTAAAATAAATCCACTGGAAAGGTATTGTAAAATGCATATATTTTTGTTCCTGAACCTGTGGTGAGTGGGAGATAAGATGTTAAATAAAGCACTGAGATGGAAGCATTAAAATCTGAATGAAATGTCACTTCTTGTTGAAATATCTTTTTGTTCAGAGGTTTTCTGCTGCTTTGTACTGTTAGCGGTCTGACTGAAGTTCTTTACATTGCTTTCTAAATCTACACATGGCACACAATCCAATAAGCTGGACATGTGTATTGTGCACTCCTCTGAACCTGAAAGGGTTTCACTAAGGTATGGAATAGGGGAGTGAGCTAGGAATGTCTAGTCACTTGACCCTTATATTTAATATGTTACAAGTCTGTCCCACTTGACCTCCTGTGACATGAGGTGATCAAGGCACAAACGTATTTTTCCAGAATGCTGCACCGGACGCTTTTCTCCTTGCTCACAAACCATGCCAGAGAAACTTCCTTAGGGCAGCAACAGCTCTGCTTGAAAAGGGATTGCATTGATGGGTATTTGCATCATATACTGCATTATTTTTGCATGCTCAAATCCATATAATTTTTGCACAAATGTTTTGCAGAATGCTGCACCATATGCCCACATCCCTAATGCCTTACTCACAAATTTCCCTATCAAAGGTATGCAGACTGTCAGACTACAAATGAGTAATACCGGTACAGTCCTTTAATATTTCTCTATTGGTATCTACTCCTTTTAATGCATATTGCTTTGTAGGTCAGTGGCAGAGGTGTGTGTGTGTGTATACATTTGAAAAGTATGACCTTTTTCTTGAGTAAGATGGCAGGGCTAAAGGGGACATGCTTATAGTGCAGCATTCTGCTAAACCGGAAAAGAGTGGGTCAGTGGCTCTTTTTGGTGTCAAGATTTTCATGCTTTGTATTTGGCACACTATTTATTCCCTCCCCCTCCACACAGATAAGACAATACAACACCATAGTTCAGGCATAGGCAATGTTCAGTGCTCCAGATGTTTTGAACTACACCTCCATTGATACTTTGCAAGCATTATGGGTGCACGTCCAAAACATGTAGAGTGCCAAAGGTTGCCTACCCATGCCATTGTTAAATCCACGATCATTTGGACAGGCAGTCCACCAGAAAATGTAATTAAAAGATTAGACTCCTCCCCTTAGGTCTAAAATTCCCACACAATAAAGAAGCCCCAGTTCTCAGTCCTCAGCAGAATAGGCTTACCAGGATATTTTTGTTCCTGTGTGTCACAGGGGAGCTCTGTCATTTGAGTTATCTGGAAGGGAATTCCATTTGGTTCTATGAAACTGTGGAATGCATGCTGAGCACATATATTCCAAGCCTGGATTACTTTTCTCCCAGTAGGTGCAGCTTGTTTGGTGGCACACTGATGGACATGTTTGGAACTCAAACTAGAGTCGAGTTGGATTACACCCGATTGCAGGGGGTTTGCCTGCTGGCTGGTTTAAAAAAAACACCCTTTGTGATGCTTTTGGCTTGCAACCCTGCTCTTTTGTTAAAAGGATTCTCCAACCCTTTTATTTATTTATTTATTTATTTTTTATTAGAATAATGCCCTATTGGCATTATTCTTTAGGTCCCCACTCCAAAAGAAATGCTCAAAGCATTAAGCAAGAAGTTTTACTTATCTTAAACGTCTGATGCTGAAGAGCACGCCCCTTGTCTGACATCACAGGAGCAGAGTGGAGGTCCAGTCAAATGCCCCTTTACCTGTCCTCGCTCTTCCTCCATTCTTTCCCTATCAGTGACGGTAGGGGATAGGGAGGAATTGAAGAAGGGCAGATGTGTAAAGAAAATATTAGCTGAGAGGATACAGAGAGCTACAGGGGACAAGCACAGTACAGAGTACTGATGGCAGATGTAAAATATGCACAGAACTAACATTAAGCAGCCTGGAGTTCTGTGCGGTCAATGTGACTTGTGCTGGTGGTGTAACTAGCCCACAGCACACAAAATTAACTCTGGATGTGCAGTGTAGCATGATGGAACACTGTGTCTCTAGACTCCTACCACCATAACCACAAAAAAGCGCAAATGGTAATTGGAGTAACTCTTTAAAGGTCACCAGTACCAGAGAACAATGCAGCCAGAAAACAGGTCCTAAAATTCTTCTACTGGGAGATCGTAGCTCTTCCTGGTTTCCGTATTACTCTCAGGCAGGTTGTGTTTGCAGGGGGTTGCCGTTCTGCTTCAACTGAGTTCCTCTATAAACAAACCAACCGGTAGCTTGTTTAGAGTCACAGTCAACATTTGGGGATGTTTGCAGGCTGGTAATATCATTGCTGGGGGATTATGAAGCCAGGGTGTGCGCAGGGAAAGCTGCGTTCTACTTACCTGACGGGTGCTGCCATAATTTTCCGAAGGGTACTCTTGAGGCTATTGGCTCTTCAATACCAGGAGCGGACGTCCCTGCTGTGATCTCAGGCATCAGTGAGCATGGTTCCCAAGTATATTAGATTGTGAACTAATGATTATTTATAAAGCGCCAACACATTTATTTGCAACAAGATGAGCTGGACACGCAGGAACAGAAGTTGTTGAAAGCCCTGCTCAAACAAGCTGACATTCTAGAGGGTTTGGTACCAGAGGTAAAGGAAGTATGTATTTCATGTCTGAGAAAAGTAGGTTGCTAGACGAGTGAAGGGTTCGTTTTTAATAGTTTAATTGATATGCTTTCCTGAATAAGTGAGTTTTTAATGATCCTTTGAATGAATGGAGACTGGGTGTCTAATGGTGCAACCATAGAGAAGTCTTGAAGGTGAGCATCAGTGGTGGGAGTACAAGCAGAGAGTAGGGGCCTAGACGAGACATACTTGTCTATTAGTGAGGATAGATAGGCGAAGCGTAATGTACAGATTTGTAGGTAAGTACAAGAGTTTTAAATTAAGCCCTATATCTTATGGGAATGTAAAGACTGACAGAGGGTTGAGGTGTGGAAGGTGCAGGCAGACAGGAAATGAGCTTTGCTGCTGCATTCATTATAAACTGTAACAGGGCAAGTTGGGAAACACATAAGACCACTGAGAAGCATATTGCAGTATTGGTGGTTATAGCAGTGTAATAATTTTAGTTTCTTCTGGGTCTTTTGTCTAGTTGATATATACGTCTTTTGTGTGTGTGTGTGTGTGTGTGTGTATATATATATATATATATATATATATATTCATTCATTCATTCTTGGGTTAAAGGCTCGCAACATTAATATAAGTCTATATTTAATGAAAAGTACGAATACGCAATCTGACTTACGGTTTCCTCAGGTTTATTCTTAGTTACTGATACATAATTAAACAAAGGATGTTACGTGATCATGGATGTTCAACTGCAGATGCTAATTGCTGGTCTCCCGAAGCGAGAGAGACATCGTTGCATAGCTGTCTGAGAGCGACCTTGTGTCCCTTTGTTCAGTTACTATATAGATGTGCCCATACTGACGTCAGAGTATAACTCTATCCATATAAGGACAAGACCCCCAATCCACATTCCAGAGTTCCCATACCAGAAAACCTTGTGACTTATTGATACCATCTGTTATTTATGTCAATCCAGACATCCATAAATAATCAATAGAAACATAGAATATGCAATATTCTACATTCCCTCTGTTTATGGTTTGTCTTAAAACCATAACACAGTGTCACTAACCTGTCCATTCCTACATCGCTATCATATTCCTAATACAGACACATATAACAAAGTATTTTCATTGTCAAGAACTGATATTACTGAAGTACTAATACATGTGTTACTATATTATCCGTCCACTTATATTTCCATGAATCATATGGTTTCTAGTGAACTTAAAAATCTTTAGGTCATTTGTATTGATTAATTACATTCCTATACCATTAATACCACCTAGTTACGATTGTATCAGTACTTTACAATCATAGTATTTTATTTGTATATTCAGTAGGCACTCACTACCTGAAATATATCAACCGTACTTATAAGTCTCATAATATTCTTTCAAACATTCAAAGGATGTGTTATCAACCATGAAGTTCTATAATAATTCTAGTATTGGTGTTGACAATACTTATTGTTCTAGGAATTCTGCACCCAGAAATCTTTCACTAAAATTCCACCTTGTATTAATAAGCTTTTCATTCAATAGAAACATGGTTTACTTTAAAAGAACTTGGAAAGAATAATTTAAATGCATTATCATCACTCTCTTCATTAGCATTTATCTATACTTATTCACCTTAATTGTGATGACTTATTAATGTAATACATCTTAACATAAAAGTAGGATTGTCCTAATGTTACTTAAATATTTGTTCTGACCAATCTGTATTCCTTAGTACACTTCAACTGACTAAACTAAAATAAAATTAACATTTGGTCATATTGCCCAGAAACTAATTCCTAGTCCGTGTCTTACAAACTCATGGTAATCATCAAACTTATTCATTGGATACCGTCATATCAAGAAACCTATTCTCCCCAGTCCATACCTTTATAGACTTAGGTCAAATATAATTGTGTACTGTAATGTTAACTAAACTTCAATTCAACTCCTCTTTGATCTCTGAACTCTTATTAAAGGGACATTATAGTCACCCAGACCACTTCAGCTCAATGAAGTGGTCTTGGTGCCAGGTCCCTCAGGTTTTAATCCTTCACATGTAAACATAGCAGTTTCAGAGAAACTTGTATGTTTACATAGCAGGGTTAATCCAACCTCTAGTGGCTGTCTTCCTAAATTTGCATCCAGCGTGCAGAACGTCCATTGGAAAGCATTGAGAAAGGCTTTTCTATGGACTGTTAGAATGTGCGCGTGGTTTTTGCCACGCATGCGCATTCTGCTTCACTCTGGCGCTGGATTAAGGTAAGCTGCTGAAGGGTTTTCCTGACACTATAGTGATCCTTTAAGTAATTATATACATTAAAAATACTTTGGATATATTAATCAATATAAATTATTTTTCCTTAGTTTTCTTCTTTTATTTACCATTGTTTGTTTTACTTCACCTTGATATAAACAAATTACTCATTCTTGTGAATCTATGAAATACTATTGAACTCAATCTTTATGGTATTAAGTATACATGATCCTTATTTTATCTACCACTGATACTTCTCATCCTATGTATCGGTCATAATATAATAGTTCTCTTCATTATACTATGCTTTCATCTCTCTCTTGGTATCAATAACTGATCATAACTTTTAATTGTCTGTTTTCTTTAACGTTAATATTTAGGAATTGATATGTATGTTAGTGTCAATGTTTTATTTTTAAGTCTGTTACTCTTCTGTATCAAATTAACTCTGTAGCAGCTTCCATCACAGTTTGCAGATCAGATGAAACGTTCCTTTCCAACAGCCGATGTCCAGTTGTCTGAAGGAATGTTTTCCTAATTTATTGTTACATAGATCTGTCACGCTTTACCAGATCAGTTATTTCTATCTATATTGTTGCTTCATCCACACAGCTGCGCAGTTCTGGGCTTGGATCTCGAAACTCTCTGCCACATGCTTGCTTGCAGAATTCACGTTGTATCTTGTGCTGCTTTCTTTATAACATGTGCTTTTGTCTGTTGTCGAAAATAATCTTGGAACAGTCTTTGTGATTTGAAAAATCTTTCTCTTCTTATAAACACACATGGTTCTTTTCTGTTTCTGGTTGCCCACACTTCAATTCACGCTGCTTTCACAAAGAGTAATTTGATCGGTCCTCTCTCTCTCTCTTCCTCTGCACTCCTCCCCTCCCCCCCCCCCCCCTTAATGGAAGTGTGAAAGACCAGAAAAAAGTCTGACTGGCTCGTCAATGTAATAACTGGTCTGTGTTTCCTCGGTTGAATAAGTCTTTTATATATAGATATTTCTTCTTGGGTCAAAGGCTCGCTACATTAATATACGTCTATATTAATGAAAAGTACTAATACACAATCTGATGTTCTTCATAAAAAATATGCACTTATTCTACTTCAAAAGCAAACAATGATATACTTAACAGATAGTATTTCATAACGACTTTACAGAAAGTGAGTAGTCGTCTTAATATCAACAAGTCAGGAACACATCAGGAGAGGAGATCGGATCATAGGAGGAAGAGCAGCGTAGTCTATTGTCATCAGTCCTTTATAGGCAAAATTACGTCATAACTTTTAATTTAGACTCTGGCCACAGAAGGAAACTCCCCATATAAGGACCCTACCCCCAATCTCCCTATACAGCACATTTCAGATTACTCATGGTACAGAATAGCAAACGCCATCTGTTCTTTTTAACCCATTAGACAGCCACACCTTAATATGTATTTGAATATTCAATTCCCCTACTTTAACCCTTTGTGTCACTATACCCCACTCCCTCTATTTTTATTTATTTATTATTGCCATTTATATAGCGCCAACAGATTCCGTAGCGCTTTACAATATTATGAGAGGGGGATTTAACTATAAATAGGACAATTACAAATAAACTTACAGGAACAATAGGTTGAAGAGGACCCTGCTCAAACGAGCTTACATTCTATAGGAGGTGGGGTGTAAAACACATTAGGACAGGAATTTACAATCAAATAAGGTGGGCTGCCCTTTAGGAGAGGGCAAGAGACAGGTATGTGAGGTAAGGGTTAGTCTTGGAGGCCATAAGCTTTCCTAAAGAGATGGGTTTTAAGGCACTTCTTAAAAGATGCAAGACTAGGGGAGAGTCTGATGGCGGTGGGCAGGCTATTCCATAGGAAGGGAGCCGCCCGCGAGAAGTCCTGCAAGCGCGAGTTGGCCGTACGAGTGCGGACAACGGACAGGAGGTGGTCACGGGCAGAACGGAGAGACCGAGAAGGGACATACCTATGGATCTGTGAGGAGATATAAGAGGGGCTAGAGTTGTTCAGTGCTTTATAGGTGTGAGTTAGTACCTTGAATTGACTCCTATAGCATACAGGAAGCCAATGTAAGGACTGGCAGAGGGGTGAGGTGTGAGAGAAACGACTAGAGAGGAAAATCAATCTAGCAGCAGCATTCATTACGGACTGTAAGGGTGCAGTACGGCTATTGGGAAGACCAATCAGGAGAGGGTTACAATAATTCATGCGGGAAATTACTAGAGCATGGACAAGCTCCTTGGTAGTATCTGGTGCAAGAAAGGGGCGGATGCGGGCTATGTTTTTAAGATGGAATCTACAGGATTTGGCAACATGCTGGATGTGAGGCTCAAAGGTGAGACCAGAGTCAAGTATGATGCCAAGACAGCGCGCTTGCAAGGATGGACTAATGTTGGTACCACAAACTTGGAGGGAGAGCGAAAGGTGAGGATCAGTATTAGGAGGAGGAAAGACAAGGAGCTCAGTTTTTGAGAGATTGAGTTTCAGAAAGCGGGAGGACATCCAGTCAGAGATGGAAGAAAGGCAAGCAGTGACACGTTGCAGGACGGCAGGGGAGAGGTCCGGGGAGGAGAGATATAGCTGGGTGTCATCAGCGTACAGGTGGTAGTGAAATCCAAAAGAGGTAATAAGTTTGCCAAGAGAGGCAGTATAAAGAGAAAATAGAAGGGGACCAAGGACGGAGCCTTGGGGAACTCCAACTGAGACAGGGCAAGGGGAGGAGGTATCATTAGAAAAGGAGACACTGAATGAGCGTTGGGAGAGATAAGAGGAAAACCATGAGAGGACAGAGTCACAGAGACCAAGTGATTGAAGAGTTTGAAGAAGGAGAGCATGATCAACGGTGTCAAAGGCCGCTGAGAGGTCAAGAGGAATTAGTATGGAGTAGTGGCCTTTGGATTTAACTGCGATTAAGTCGTTAGTAACTTTGATAAGGGCAGTCTCTGTAGAGTGGAGAGGGCGGAAGCCAGATTGAAGGGGGTCAAGGAGAGAGTTTGAATTGAGGAAATGAGACACACGGGTAAAGACAAGTCCATGTAAGCTCATCGAGCAGGGCCCTCAACCCCCTCTGTTCCTGTACGTCCAGTTGTCTGATCTCAATTATGTGTCTGTTAGTCCACCCATTGTACAGCGCTACAGAATTTGTTGGCGCTATATAAATAATAAAATGGGGCGGCGCCTGACTTCCGGTGCGGATGGCTGCTTTCTATTAGAGCTCCGTAAAGGCAGGCATTATAACAGCTTCTAACAGCAAGTATACCCGACAAACGAACGGCACACCCGGTCCAAAATACCCCCACCACGGCACCCGACCGACCTGATATGGGAGGAGGACGAAAAACTAAACACGGAGCGGAGGTAGCGCCAATCTTCCGCACCCGCAGGGAGGAGAGTTCCACACGTGGGGAAGATGGCCGCGATGAAGACTCTGACTCGGCGGCAAGCGATACCAGCCGCAAAGCTGCCACGACACCTCTCACCAGAGAAGACTTACGGCACCTGCTGCAGGAGATTAAACTTAACATGGCAGCGGAGTTCTCCAGGCACCTGACACCCATTACTGACAGCCTAAATGATCTCACGCGCAGAACCACCGCCATTGAGGACCAGCTGGACCGAACCTCCACGCGGTCACAGACAAACGAGACTGCCATCTCAGCATTGCAAGACCAGGTA